>NC_141777.1:23060081-23245871 GCF_054643075.1 Acanthaster planci
CACTGGGCTGAGATATTTACATACAATCCCTATTTGACTTGACTGGAGGCTGACTCTGGAAAAGAATTACTCAACTCAGGGAAGTCCCACGTTAAAGGTGACTAAACTAGGCTGTTCAGCATGCACAGAGGTACAAAGTAACAGGAGGTTTTTGCATTTGGCCGAAAAAATTTAATTACGTAATTAGAACAAATTGGATCCCGCGTGTATCAACTCCGCTGCAGGTATGGTTTTAATTGCCATAGCGCGTGCCAGGTGCAAAAGTTGTAGCATTTCCGGAGTCAAAATTCGTCTGCAAAACGAGACATTCCTGTGGTTTTGCCCTTTTTGACAACGTTATATCTGTGGAAGACAAAAAGGTCTTTTCTAGAACACAAAAATGTGGTTTAAATGAATTTTGCCCCACAGAGCTCATCGTTATTTGGCTGGTCTCAGTAGATTTGGTAAAAAAAAATTATTACACCAAGTTATACGCATCTCACATAGCCTAATTGATTTCGAGAAAAATGATAAAACATTATGATTTTCGACCGATATGTCTCTTTGTGATGGAAACAGTGATAGTACGCATGCACGTAAGGACATTCACGACATGATTTGGCACCTTCAGCCATTGCCAACACTTTCCGAAAAGAAGCTTTACTTCTGTTTTTGAGGCTCGAGTCTTATTAACTTTCACTCGAGTCGAGTCCTCTGATGAGCGTCTTAAGTCGATTGTAGTAATTTTCTCGCAGTGAGTCAAGTTATTTGCCCGTTGGTTCTCAAAACGAGTCGGGTCGCTAAAAAATGTTGATTGAGTCGAGTCTGTGACTTCAGTTTTAACTCTGTTATCGGGAGTGTAAACGTGTGAAAAGCACCGACTATTTAAAAACCACAGGCTGTTGACTCCTCGTTGTCTTGAGAAGACCCTAGACACCAATCCATCTCAGACAAGTTAACCGTTTGGTCTTTGACAAAAACAACCACCTTTTTCTTCAACTTATGACAGTTGCACAAAAAGTAAAACGTCAGTGGTCCCAAAGTAAGTCCAAAATGGAAATCGCTTTGAGTTTGCCTCCATTTTTTAAACCAGCAGAATCAAGTGCTTGGTGGTTGACAAAACAAAGGAAGTTTTGTCAAATGCCTCACGAGTGGAAAACATTATGAGCAGTTCGAGTGCACGATTCATTTTTACAACAATGTCAAAAACGAATTGTAAAAATGAGCCAAGAGTCACGTAGAAATTAGTAGGGCCTAATCATTTGTAAAACAAGTTTTTGATGAGGGACAGTGTCAAATCAATGCAACTAAACTGAACAATGATTTTAATCATTTTATTTACACCCTTCAATGCCTTAATTTTAATTTCAATCTAAGTAATGTCAGTTCTTACCGTTGCCATTGGTGACAGCAATCAGACAACCGATCAGAAACAAGCCCACATCGACGCGCTTGAAAAGTTTTGTACCAAGCATAGTGGATTCCATTCTGCTACTGACGCTTCGTCCGAGATACATGTAACTAAATAGCCAGTCCTGGAACTGAGGGTATTATATGTTTCCTATGCGAATGTATTTGAGTAGGATCCACAGTTGACTCGGGTTCAACCTCGTCCTCGCGGTCTTGCTCGTTTTTACAGCTCACCCTTTGGGACTGGAGCTACTCAAATTCACTCACTGTTCAATGGTAAGAGTTGAGTAAACAAAGATTTTACAATACGCCATGATAAAACCGTGTACTTTGATTCCGAACTTATATAATGTAGTAGTATATATAGGAGAGTTCGGGATCAGCCACCTTAATTTTTTCGCTCTGCTTCCACGGTCCAACGCACACAGACCTATTTACACAAGCGCCGGGGCTTCCTCACAAAAACATGGAAATTTGACCCCGCTGCTTTTCATAAACAATTTGAGGCTCTACTTGGGAATTCCCATCGCTTTCCCAACCGCTATAAGTCTCGACTTGCCCGGCCTATTCGGGCTCTGTTTTAGGTAAAATGCGCTATGTTTACGACTTCCTTAAATAAATGGGCTATTAATAAAAAAAGCATGTCAAGTCAAGTCGCGAGAAAAAAAGAGATTAAATTTAAAAACCTATATATAAACAGAGAGATACGATCAGCCCCAAATCAAGACCACTATTTTCGACCTTCAACCGATTTAAGAAATCATTTTTAGCAAATTTTGTCAAGCAGTATAACATTCCATTACAACCACCAAATCGTAAATTTCACACCAAACCTGAACTTGTTCAAGCCATTCGAACGAACCAAAAGCAAATCAGGTACCTCCCGCGTCAATCATATCGCCAGCTCTTAAAAACGGTTCAAGAGAACAATATTCCATTTACACACATGGGCAGAGTCCTAAAGCAAGATCTCATCAAAGCCGTTAACAATTACACCCAACCCAAGGAAACTGCAGAAGTTGATATTAGAAAGGTGAGACGCTTTCAGGTAACTACCGCAACTGGGAGCTAATACCCAGCTTCTTTGAATACGATCTTGTACACTTTTTTGATTTTTACAAGACTTTCATCGAGAAGAAAGCATTAGACGAATTTTGAGAAATTTGGTCTTATAAACTTCAAACCACCCTCAAAGTACAGTTCAAATTGGAGAAACCCGACAAGACCGAGTTGGGCACATTTACCTTCCCGAGCCAAAATAAAGTGGTCGTAAGTAAAAGTGACATTAAAAATGTACTCGCCGAGCAAAGGCAGAAACAGATTGAGGACGTGGAGGCTCACACGCAACGCGGATCAGGGTGGGTCTTTTATAAAGTGGTTGCTTTTTAAATTTAATTACATCATTAGAAAAAAAATTGGATCCCGAATGAATCAACTTCGCTGCAGGTAGGGTTTTAATTGCCATAGCGCGTGCCAGGTGCAAAAGTTGTAACATTTCTGGAGTCAAAATTCGTCTGCAAAACGAGACATTCCCATGGTTTTACGCTTTTTTTATATCTGTGGAAGACAAATTTGTCTTTTCTAGAACACGAAAATGTGGTTTAGCTGAATTTTGCCCCACAGAGATCATCGTTATTTTGCTGATCTCAGTAGATTTTGTAAAAACAAATTATTACACCAAGTTGTAGGCATCTCACATAGCTTAATTGATTTCGAGAAAAACGACAAAACAGTATGATTTTCGGCCGATATGTCTCTTTGTGATGGAAACAGTGATAGTACGCATGCACATAAGGACATTCACGACATGATTTGGCACCTTCAGCCATTGCCAACACTTTCCGAAAAGAAGCTTTACTTCTGTTTTTGAGGCTCAAGTCTTATTAACTTTCACTCGAGTCGAGTCCTCTGATGAGCGTCTTAAGTCGATTGTAGTAATTTTCTTGCAGTGAGTCAAGTTATTTGCCCGTTGGTTCTCAAAATGAGTCGGGTCGCTAAAAATGTTGATTGAGTCGAGTCTGTGACTTCAGTTTTAGCTCTGTTATCGGGAGTGTAAACGTGTGAAAGGCACCGACTATTTAAAAACCACAGGCTTTTGACTCCTCGTCTTGAGAAGACCCTAGACACCAATCCATCTCAGACAAGTTAACCGTTTGGTCTTTGACAATAACAACCATCTTTTTCTCCAACTTATGACAGTTGCACAAAAAGTAAAACGTCAGTGGTCCCAAAGTAAGTCCAAAATGGAATCGCTTTGAGTTTGCCTCCATTTTTTAAACCAGCAGAATCAAGTGCTTGGTGGTTGACAAAACAAAGGAGGTTTTGTCAAATGCCTCACGAGTGGAAAATATTTTGAGCCATGAGCCACGATCCATTTTTACAACACTGTCGAAAACGAATTGTAAAAATGAGCCAAAAGTCACGTAGAAATTAGTAGGGCCTAATCATTTGTAAAACAAGTTTTTGATGAGGGACAGTGTCAAATTAATGCAACAAAACTGAATGATGATTTTAATCATATTAAATACACCCCTCAATGCCTTAATTTTAATTTCAATCTGAGTAATGTCAGTTCTTACCGTTGCCATTGGTGACAACAATCAGACAACCGATCAGAAACAAGCCCACATCGACGCGCTTGAAAAGATTTGCACGAAGCATAGTGGATTCCATTCTGCTACCGACGCTTCGTCCGAGATACATGTAACTAAATAGCCAGTCCTGGAACTGAGGGTATTATATGTTTCCTATGCAAATGTATTTGAGTAGGATCCACAGTTGACTCGGGTTCAACCTCGTCCTCGCGGTCTGGCTCGTTTTTACAGCACGCGTACGCAAAGCCATCCCTCTGTCAGGCCTGCTTGCCCTTTGAAAAGCTACTCGAATTCACTCGCTGTTCAATGATAAGAGTTGAGTAAACAAAGATTTTACAATACGCCATGATAAAACCATGTACTTTGATTCCGGACTTACATACTGTAGTTATACGCACTCAGTGCAAGAACGAGGCTTGATCGCCTGTCTAATTCAACCTTGCACGCTAAACCAATAAAGTAACTGGCCCCCCAACAAGCGAACCTCAATTGGATAGTGTGCTAAAATAAGTGGAAGCCCTTTTTCTTTTCATCTTTTAATTCATCCCTCATAGAAAGAAGAAAAGGGCTGTGTCCGTTTCAGTTCAATAAAATCGAGTAACTATAGCAATAAGCAACTGAGCAAACCAAAGTTGCAATGACTAGAGTCAAGGATTCTACTCCACCAAAATTTTTGGTCTGGGAAGTACAGAAGGCGGGCACAATTCAAGAAGGTTTGGCTTCATCCTAACTCACGTGAAATCTTAATTTTATAATACGCAACCATTGTAGAAATTAATAAGTTTCAAATTGATGATTAAATGACTTCCAATTAATTTAATTTTTTCTCTTACAGTTTGGCTTGTTGGCATTTATGAGCTATTTCGGGAACAATATGTATTTTTCATTCAAACAACAGAAAATCTCCCCGCTGTGATTATACTCTTTTAAAAAACGAAAAAAGGAGGAAATAGGCTTTAATTTCATGTGGGTCTGAGAGACTTTCTTTTCAGGTTAGGCGGGGGGATATCAAGTTTGGCAACTTTCAGCAGCCTTTGCAACGCTTAACGGAAGATGAATAAGACAATTTCCAACTATTGGTGGCGTTCTTTACAAATATCATCCAGTCACAGTCGTACATATGTGCTGCTGCAGTGGTGCTTGCAGAGGCTTACTGTGCACATACTGTACATGCATATATACGTATGCATCATTGCGTGTGGCTCGCTTGTGTAATACACTAGAGCTACACAAGTAGTAAACTGAAGTTGAACAATCGAGAGCGAGGAAACGAAATTGCCTTTGACACATTCGAGTTCTGCTTACCATGTTCGCACGCAGTGTTGCTTTTTGAAGTGTTTACATGTACATGTATGCCTTGGTTATTTCACAGCGAATTGTGTAAGTGACATGCAGTGTTTCATTGGAGTAATGAGAAAAACTAATGTAACTCCTCATCAGTCATGTCAGTGACAAGCCTTGAGACTGCGTGTGGTGTAACCTAGCCAACTCGCCCCCTGGCCGAGTCACCCCCGACCAAGTCGTCCCCTCAGAGGAGAGTCCACTGGTTTGGACAATTAACTACATGTATATTTCCAAAGTAATAATAGGCCTAAGTGTCCTGGCAGAAGGTGGGATATTGAAGAGTTCACCTTAAGGGGATTATTGACAATTAGTCAATAAACTAAGCTTGTCAGAATTTGATGTCTGGCAAGCATCACTACCTTGACCTACAAGTATTTAAATCTCACTTTAAATATATTTTAAATGAAATGTTCTTTACTCTAAACTTCAAGCTGTGTTTGTTTTGTTTTTATTATAAGTTATTACCATTGTTATTATTTTAATGAAGAATTTTCCGTGCTGATATCTTGGCGACGTACACCGGGGGCCAAGCCAGAAAACAATGACGACACGATTTGGAGAAGTTCAATCCCACTCACATGCATTAAAAATATAAACTGGAGAAATCAACTTTCAACAGAATGTTAAAAAAATTAACAGAGCTCAAGGAAGAAGCTATCTAACCTTGAAAGGGAAACAATTTTGTAAGAAAAGAGAAAACAATATTACCACAAAAATAACATGATAATGTGGAAAAAGGAAAAATAACGAAGGGGCGACTTGATTAGGAGGCTAGTTTGCTAGGAGGCGAGTTGGCAAAGGGGTGAGTTGGTAAGGGGCGAGTTGGCAAAGGGGTGAGTTGGTAAGGGGCGAGTTGGCAAAGGGGTGAGTTGGTAAGAGGCAAGTTGACCTGATTCCACCTTCAGCACCCTGTTCCTACAGTAGGTCAAGAGAATGAAAGATTTAGATTTGCATCCAGAACATTTTGGAAAAGCATGAGGCTTTTTTCATTACATGTTAGATACTCAAGCTTGCTGTACCTTACGGAAACGTGGTTACATTCATCCATCCCAGATGATTTGATAGATATAGATGGGTTTGACGTTCTCCAGCTAGACAGATCACCCAGTGCAACAAATAAATCAAAGGGAGGTGGTGTTGCTTTGTATGTGAACCAGAAATGGTGTCAAATGTATTTATTTTTAATTAAGAATGACAGTGTGACCTTGTAGCTGGCTACTGGTGTGGGTGGCGGGGTACTCTGTTGTGCCGAAAATGATGTGGGTCGTTATGCCCTAAATGATGTGACTGTATACTCAGCGACTCCTTCTTTTACTGTTTACAGTGTGATTCTGACAGGTGCCAAAATGAGGGCTTGGGCGGCTTTACAATCATAACATCTATGACATCACATTACATTGTAGCATGAGTCCTAAGTACAGTTTGGATGGTCCCAGCCACACTTTGTTTCTCCACTTTGGAGATGAACAGGACATCTGACATGGGAGATATCGTAGATTCCATTGATGCTCTTACATTCTATTGTACACGTAGTTTGGATCTTGCGAGATGTCCACCCAAGTCCCAGACCACTTGAGACACAACTGGGGTCAGTCCAAAAAGAAGAGTGAGGGTAAAGGAGAAGGGGCAGGGCCTGAGGAGGAGCAGGAGGAGGACGAAGAGGATGACCGCGTAGATTCCATGCTGAAGAAAGCCGGATGCCTGGCACTCCATCATGATGTCCAGGTGAGGAAACTTCATAGGCTTCCATGTAATGCATACATGTATATGTACACTCTAGTTTAGATGCACAAAATGCAGTGAGCTCATGTTATTTGGGAAACTCTGAGAATGGTGTGTAGTTTTCTGGACAGCTACATGTACGACAGTACAACCGTGACGTGTGAAGACATCTGCCAAGTTTTCCTTCTAACTTTTCAGCACTGTTGAAGTCGGGACCATCAAAAGATCAATCACTAGCTACAGGGTGAATAGGGAAGGAATGCTTTTGTTCCTGTTGATTTCAAATAACTGCATGTCTGCGAAAAGACAGAATTCAGAATGGAAGTCTCGTGTTGGTCTTGTGATGTCCAAAGGGGTCTTGACCAAAGATCGTATAGCGCCGAAGGCGCAAGATGGATAACCCTGCCCAAAAGATGTAATTAACATGGGCGCCATTTGAGCAAGCGATACGCCTGCGCAGTTTACAGTAATGTTTCGGCGCAGGCTCACCAGGTGGACATGCCTGCCGCGGCGCCTGTGCATTAATGTGCATTGCGCAGGTGTATCGCTTGCTCAAATGGCGCCTATGCGATTACAACGTTTTACGTGTATTCACTGTGAAGTTCGCATTCTTAGCCGCTTGGCGGCACTATACAATCTTTGGTCTTGACTAGGACACTGCTTTTTAAACCAAAGCCAGTTCTTATCATGCCCTGAAAGTGATATTAGCAACATTTAACAGCTGACACAAAAAACACAAAACTCCGGAGTTTGTGTGCTTTCTTCAGAATTGCATGGCGGAGCATAGGGACTGGCGACAGTGTCAGAAAGAGGTGGCCAGGTTCAAGGAGTGCGTGTCCACAAAGATGCCAAGGACATCTAAGCAGCAAGACCAGCCATGATGTGGTCGGCGCAAGACATATCATCAATTTTGTCGCAGAGGTGATGTCAGAACAGGATGCCTCGTTTACTAGCCACCGGATAGCCAGTGATCAGTGCATGAGCACAAGGTTTGCAGACTGGACCTTGTCACCATCTTCCTGTTTACATGTCTCTGTGATGGTTTGGAAAAGCCAAATCTCAGGGGAAAGAAGACTAAACCAGAACCGTGGTTTGAAGAGGAGGCTGGTGATACAGCTTCTTTCACTTTTAGAGTTTTTTATGCACATGTAGTCATTAGTACCAGAAGCTTCAATTCTAGTCAGCCCTGGTAAACGGTGCATATGCCATGTTATAATTATGCAGAATGTCATGAAAAGTACTCACAAATAATGTACATAATTTTTCTACTTCCCATGTATTCAGTAATAGCATTGTGATAACTTTGAGAACAGAAATCTGTAATAGGTTGAAATGGGATTAAGGTGAAGAGGTTGGAAGTGAAGTACATGTAGTTGGGGTAACCAGCAGCACAGCTTATAAGCCTGACATTACATGTACATGTACGGTACCTCAAGATGAGAGGCAAGTCCCCTCCTAGCCAAAGGACCATCCTGGGCAGTGCACATTCAATTGCCATCATACCAGCAATAACAATGACACTCATGAACATCTTGACCCAACCTCCAATGTTGACATTGTAATCCATCAGCCAATAGATGTTTACAGTGCTCGTATTCCATCTTGATGGGATAATCTGTTGTCAACTTCCAAGAGGGTTTCCTTCTGGCTTCTGACTGGGAAAGGCACAGAAGCCTGAAGGGAACCGAGCAAGATCAAGATTTCTCAGGCTTTAACAGTCTGGCCCGGGGGTACATTACATTATTTTCAATGACATTATTTCAATGAAGTGTAGCATTTCATCAGTTAGGTAACATACCTTATGAAGATGATACAAATACATAGTGTGCAGCATCAGTGAAACACAGAGAATTTCAGAAATATCTACAGTGGATAAAAGGACTAGTAATTAGTACACTGGCTAATCTGGCCCAGCCCTTTAAAACCTCAAGAAGTCACTTAAATTTGATTAATTTCAAAACAAGCAGGAGCTAATTCATGTATGTCTTTTCGTTTTTATGTCCAGAGAGAATGGAAATAAGTCAACAATTGTTTCAGTGGCATAGGCATGGAAAGACAGGTGGAATCCAGATACATGTATTTGATACCATAACCATTGGTGCATTTTGAAGAATTTGTCACACAAAAACGGGTCAGGTGTACAATATCCTTTGTTCTCTGTTTATTTGCCTCCAATAAAAATACAAATATTCTCTTATAATTTCAGCGTTCTTGCTGTATTTATTGTACATGACAGTGTTGTATGTAAATGCACCGAGCTGCTTATCAACAAATGAATGTCACACACTATCCGTGAATACATTTTTTAATTCGCTGAGCAAAAATCTTATAAATGACTACGGATATGAATACATAGAAGCAGTCTGCATTTCACTAAAACCCAAACCAGAACAAACAAAACCAAACAAAAGGATTTGCAAGGACCTGAATATCTATACTCCTGTACCTGCAATTCCATCACTTTTTGAACACATCTTGTAGATAATTAGCTGTGCAGAATTGATGGTGCACATACAGCTGAATTACGGACACAAAATTTCACTATTCCACAGAGATCCAAATTTAGATTGATTGGTAATGATTCTTGCAATAAAAACATGAATTCATTTCCTGATTAAATAGCAAAACTAGCAAATGAAAATACATCATATATTTGAAAATACTGAGAACAGTACTAAGTGGTGCAGCAAATATTCTAAGAGGTTTCGTGTACCTCTGTTGATAAATATCCACGTCTTCTTTTTAAATTCAATCCATGGCCACCATAAAAATCTTTTAACTAAAAGACATGATAAAGAGTGCAACTGATTATGCAACTGCAGGATCTTGGTGAGCTTCATGGACATGTATGTGGGTCATTCTAGGCATTTGGGGTCCAAAAGTGCTACATTTTTGTGTCCCCTGACCTTTGTTATTTGACATGGAAATATCACTGAAATTGATTTTGAACTATTATTATTTGTTTGGCAGGTAATTTGCATTAATTCATCACTCTTGGCGACAAGAAAATGTGTTCTGAACTTACAAAATAATATATGACAGGGGCATGAAAAACATTGGACCCCTGATTTGTAGAATGACCCATGTGCAAGTATGGTGGATAGGTGGTGCTATAACCGTGATAACATAGGCCACGTCCAAATTACTAGGCTCTGGCTTGAAACTAGACACATCTTGATGGGGAATGGCGGAAGCCACAACCATAGACTTGTGTGTATTTTCGAGCCACAGCCAGGTAAGTTGGACACGGCCATACATGTACATGCACACCATGTATTACATGTTTTACACTGAAAAGGAACAATCTCCATGTGAAGTAAGCTTTCATCAGTTGCATGTGTAAATCTGGAAGGCGGCAAATCCCCAATGCTGACGTCGGATTTTCTTATTCATGTCATATTTACATGTACGTGAGGTGAATCCTTGCCCATATCATCACCTGATCATGGCCCCTGGGTCATCGCACACTGTTATCTTGAGATTGACCTTTGCTCCGGAACTGCCTGTAGGGCTTCTTGGCAGTCTTCTGCAAGCTGTCGGAAGTCGTTGATGAAATTGTATTGCTGAAAGTAACGAAACATAAGAAATGTTCTGTTACAAATCATGGACTTATAATTACACATGCTAATAAGACTCTGTTTCCCTGATTTGCTGAAAACTTAATAACCACTGAAATCAATCTGTGAATCTCACAAATTTCTTTCCAAAGGATTTTTTGGGGTTTTTTTTATTTGAATTCATAACTACACAAAGAGTAAAATTTAATCCCACGAGCACACTGCATAACTTTCTGAAGGGGGTCCTTTCTCGGGACTTGGTTTTATCTTGATTTCTGCCTTTGTATGGCCCTGACTTAAGGTATGAATCCCATGGGGAAATAACCTGCATCTTTGGGTTATGTGGGGCTTACATGTTTGTTACAAGCAACTCAAAAGTCTCCCTTTGAAAAAGCCTGAATATACATGTACAGTGCACAATTTGTACCCTTTGGCCAACATTGGAAGTGAAATGCACCTGGATGACGTAAGGACCCTGTATGCATGATTAACTACAGGGGGAGGGGCTTTTTGAAACTCCTACCTTGACGGTCTCGATGGCCTTGTGACCCCTCAGCTCCCGTACTTTCTGAATGGCAGTCTCAGAATCTAACCCCGGGTCCAACTGCAGCAGTAGGCAGGCGGCAACAAGGCAAGATCTCCCAAGTCCTCCGTAACAGTGCAATAAAACCTGGAGGCAAATCAGAAATAACATTCGAGTTGAGCTCCTATCAGCTTTATTGTAAGGAAAATTGAAAGAAAAGAAAGTGCTGCTTGTTCCCAAAAAGAGCTTGGAAAGTGAGGAACATGTGTGATTTTTTAATAACAATGAAAGTGTAATGGCGAACGTTTGATAAATCCATGATCTTTATGGAGACATCAATCACTGATACCCAAGTACTAACTGGATGGTGTACATGCCCATATTGCCGTACACAAACAAACTTCATAAAGAGAGTGGCATCCAGCCATCACTCTCAATGCATTATCCAGTCATGTTTCCATGTCTTTGTGAATGAACAAAACTTCATTATACACCCAGCACACGTAGAGTTACCTTCTTCCCAGCTGCAAGGAGATCTCTCAGAGTTTGAAGTGCTCCAAGAATGTTGGAGACTTCCAGATTGGCTCCATCTTCCATGGGCAAGTGGTGGATACCAAACTGGGCCACAGCATATTCAGTTAGCAGCGTCGGCACTCTGTATCGGAGCAGCTCGGCGTTGGTGCACAACAGGAACACATCTGTAATACCCAGCCTTTTTAGGTCATCTAAAAATACAAACACACAGTACCTCACCTCCTTGAATATGTTGTGTCAAAAAATGATTGAGATCATGGAATGCAGACGTGCTGCACCTTCATTGTGGCACTGAACAGCACCCCATGAATGAACAGCAGCGTCTGTGCGGTCGTCTAAAAACAAACGCCGCAGTATGAAATTATGAGCAAGACTTTTAACGGAGAAGCACAAAATCTGAACTTCAGATTATGGATCAATATGTGTTAACTTATCTTACCAATATCTGGCTTCAGTTTTCTCCACACTTCGCCAAAGCGACATCCTACATTCAGAAGAAAGAAAACAAAAACCACACATGAAACATACTAGAACTCACTGGGAAGTTACTGTGGCAGTCATCATAAAAGTGACAATTGAAAGTTATTCTGTACACATTAATAGAGGGTTTGCATGGCTGCCAGGTTGCAGGCCCATGCTTTTGTTCCACAGGGTATGCATAAAGATTTCCCTGTGGTACAAAAGAACTGCCCTGCAAGATGGCTACCGTATAAAGCCTCTATAGGATTTGGGTGAGAGGCTTACAACTTGCTGAATGTAAGCATTTTTTACACAAACTTACTTTATACCTGATGTTTTTAACCAAAATTTGCTCGGTCAAATGAAAATCCAAAGTTTACCTGGAATAGCACTTACACCAAGTTGGCCTGGAAGACCATACGCAGACAAGTCCAACCTACAGATTTTGAACCAAACAGAGGCAGAGAAATTCCATCACAGCAAGAACAAACTGACATTCTGCCCTATGTGGGCAAACGCATTCAAACGCAAGAGTTGAAGTCAACTGAGTGGTCTGTTGGTGTATATAAAACAATGAAAAACACATACAGTTACGACTTACGAGTGCATTTTTCGTACAGATGGGCATCTTACCAATCAATTTTTAAGGGTGAAGTGTCAAACGGCTGATCGTCATCTGAGGTGTCAAACTCACAGGACTCATTTTTGTCTATACCATCTTCCTCCTCCATCTCAACATCCTCAGGCATCTGAACAGAAAACAAACACACTACATGTACATGCATTGATTTGAAAATTCAGTCATTTTAGGTGCTTTCCTGTGGCCTTCTGGGATCCAGGTGAATAGAGCCCTACATCCCTTTTTTAATTAATTGGGCTCTTTCATTTCAGACAAGTTAAACTGTTTCAAGCTTAAGCATGTGGTCATGCTATTTAGCGTCAACAAGTATCAGCAAACACAAGTAGTGTCAACAAAGCGTCAACAAGTTGGAAATACCCTCTACAGATTTAAAAGTGGTTTTTATCATTTATGTATTTTAGAGATTCTAATAATTGCCAATGTGTAAAAAAAAACACTAAATTTGCTTCAGAGATTCTCGCAGGAAAATGAAAATTTTTCTTGATCTATGGGGGCCGCCATCTTTCTTTCCCTTGCCGTCCATGCGAAAAACAGATGGTGGCCGGTCGCATTGCACAAACAGGCCCAATTTTGTCAAATTTCAACACTCAAATATCACTTCAGATAGATATAAATACATGAATTTGATATGTAGGATCCTAATTAACATTGTAAATAAAACATCTTTGCACAAATCTGCTTGAATAACTTGTTGACACCAATTGTTAGTGCTCGCCGACACTTGTTGACACTAAATAGCATGACTCTAAGCATGGGCATTTAAATGAAGCCAAGACTTTCAACATCTCTGCGGGATACTTGCTAAGCCTACTCAGAGTCCTTTCAAAATCATACTGCATGTACATGTCTCTGACCCCGTTTATGTTTCTTTTATATCAGAAATTTTGTTCACACTGCATAAAATGTTTGCTGATTTGTAATTGTATGCAGTGCTAGGCCCTACATGTGTATTTTCCAAATAGGCCTATTTCCAAAATTATTCATGAAAAAAATGACCATTTCTTTCAGATGCCCCAGTTTCTCAATTTAGGATTGAAACGGAGAGGACCATTTTTCTGATGACAACTAATAGGCCTATCCAAATGAACAGGTACATGTATAACATGGGTAGGCTAAACATGTACATGTCACACTTGTACGTACATGTAGGCCTTGGCCTATATTTTTTTATAATAACATGGCAATTTTCAAAAACAACAAACAAAATTTGGCATTTGATGGGATGTCTAAGTAATTTTTCATTGCCTTATTTTTTCAAAAGTCAAACAAATTTACTTTTTTCCAACGAAATTTCCATAAATTTTAAACCAAAATGGTCTGAACATTAGTACATATATGATGTACGAGGTATATTGGCATAAAAATGTTGCCTAGACCCTTCCTCCATGCCTAGACCCACAAGACTCCTTTTATTTAGTCCAAAATTGGGGGGGGGGCATGACCCCTCACCATTTCCTGTCCAGTGGGTCTATCAGCCGATGGGGAAAGAGACCAAAACAACACTCAACAGGCATGACAAATTGACAAGCTAACTGCTTGTTTAAGTTTATTAACAACTTAACAAGGCCTAGGCAGGCCTACCTACTTACTGGTACGTTCTTCTCAACTGGTACACCCATTTCTTCTTTTGACATAGCAGGAATTATGTTATGAAGTGGGACACGGTACAACTAACTAGAATAGTGACTGCAGTCTAAACGTTAGACCTAATAGGGTACATGTAGGCGTTTTAAATTTTGGAAGCGTCGCTGCTTGGTTACGCAGGGGTCGTCAGGAGCGTTTTTTAATTCGATGTCAGTGTGCAGGTTCGCGTTTCAAATCTCCCACTACCAGTTATGTTATGGGCAGCCTACTGTTCAAAACTTTGAACGCTTGAAATTACCGACCTTGTTGAGGGCGCTATGTAAATACTAGGAATAGGCTACTTGCGTTACCATCTGAAGGGCAACAGTTTGTTACTACATGTAGCTTGATTACCAACATGCCGGTTCCGAACAATGCAATTTTGGGGGAAAAAAGTTTTTATCTCTTATGGTGTTTTTAGTGTTTTGAATTTAAAAAGAGGGCTACATTATTTTTTCTCCTCAGTTCCAAAATAAATTAATTTTGTGGGGAAAAATGGAACTTTAAAATTTGATTTTTTCCGTCCTCTACTATATTTATGTTCATAATCCAATAATAATATAATCCAATAAATAAAAAATGCTGGCCTGATGACCAAGTGTGACTTCTTCTTTCGTTGTTGTTTTGTTTTAATGGCGCTTTGGACTACTTAGGCTATTTGCACCAGCAACGATACGTTTATTCATAACATTTATTATTCAGCATCTTTTTACGGAATTAGAAAGAAGGTCCAGTTTTAGAGGCAGGAGGAAACCGAGTACCCGGCGAAAACCTGCGAGAGCGAAATGGACTGGAAACCGAATGCATTTAAAGCCTGGGCCAAGCCAGAGGGACTCGAACCCGTGCCTCACTAGTGCAAAGCGAGGAAAGAAAGAACCACTAGCGTAACGCTAACCCGCTAACCCACTACCCCATTTCAACCCCCCCCTCCCCAAGTTCCGAGTACTGTCAGTTTGGATCTCAAAATTCCAAACCTCTTTGCCCTTTTTGTTCACAGATTTTTTAAATTTTGTTTTGGCTATAAGAACAATACGTTCTTTAAAACTGAGTTTCCTGTATACACAATCCTCAACGAAACCTGAGCACTGATTATACTGCTTTCCAAATTTTTGAATTCATTAACTTTTTTGAGGCAGAAGCGAACAACGGTTACGTTATCCCATCGCTTAGGGCGTGGCCTTTCCGCATAATCCGGAAGTTCGGGACAGACGGTGTGGCATCTGGGCGCGGATTCCTCGCTCGTTTCAAGTTGCATTTACAGCGGTGCATAGAGTATCAGCTTACCGTGAATAACTTATTTCAAGACGATAGAATATTGGCATAATGTCACATACCCCCCCCTGCGTGGTCTGCCTCTGCATCATATTAGCAATGGTCTTCTAACTAATTTTCAAGATGGTGATGATCAATATCAGTGCTCCTATTTAAACCAATGTTCTACTACCTTTTCGTGTGGAAGAAATTCCCCAGATTTTTTCTTCATGGAGATTGCTGGGCTGGATCCATAGAAGTCTTCTGGTCTGGACAACATCGATGGCAAGCTCTCTAAGCTGGCAGCCCCTGATGACGTCATCCTCCCTCTCACGTACATTTTGAATTTTGCCATTTCAACTGGTTCTATTCCTCAAGTATGGACAATGGCAAAAGTTTCCGGATTTTAAAGCAGGAAATCGTAAAATGCTATCGGCCTAGATATCAGTTTTACCCTTGTTTCAAATATCCGTGCAAAGGCGGTCCACTCCCAACTCCTTCCTTACCTCACTACAAATAATATTTTTCCCCCAACCACCCCAGATTCGAACCTGAGTACTCCACCCTAGCAGCAGTGGCTCGTGCCCACGATAGCTGGCTCCATCACAGTTACGATGGTAAATTATGGCTCTTTATTTATTGACTTACAGAAAGCGTTTGACACTGTTAACCACAGCATTCTTTTACACAAACTTCCTTTCTATGGTTTTTCCACTTCAATCGTTAGCTGGCTATCGTCGTATTTACCTGGTAGAACGTAGCAGTATGTTACAAGTCTTCACCTTCTTCAGTCAACCTAATTACATCTGGCATACCACAAGGATCGATTCTCGGCCCTTTGCTTTTTTCATTACATATCGATGATTTGCCCAGATGTCTTTACCACTGTAGCATTGACATGTGCAGACGATACTCTCATTTATTGTGGTGATAAAAACACGGAACTCATTGAAAACGGATAATTAAAGTCGGATGTTCGCAACATGACAAAATGGCTACAGGCTATAAACAAATTCTCCTCAAAAGACAGAAGTTATGCTGATTGGAACTGCTCAAAAACAACTCTGAAAATCTTCATTTCGGGACAAACAATGAAACAATTAGCATAAGCACTTAGGTGTAGTAAGAGACAGCAAACTCAACTTTTCGGAACATGTTACTATAGACTGTAATAAAATCAATTCTTCTATTTCTGTGCTAACCAAGACAAAAAGTTTGTTAAAACTACTGGGTTTTTTTGGGGGGGGGGTATGCAACGCTCTCGTTTACCCCATATTGACTACTTGTGCATGGTGTGGCTCTCACCACCAAAATTCAAAACTTCAAAACAGAACCCTACGTGTTGTTTTTAAATTTTCCCCATTTTCGACCACTAATCTAATTTTCAGTACCATTGATACAATGATAGTTCCCTAACGTATTCACTTTCAACTTGGCTGCCAGGCTTTTAGGGCTCAGTGGCATCGGTGTTGCCCCGAACTATTTGTGCCGGAAACTCAACCGGATCCAGCTTGGCAAACGACCAGCGTAGTATCACAGCGCAACTTCGTTATTCCTAAACCTAAATGTGAACTTTTTAAGAATATAGTTTTAGTTACAGAGCTTCTGTATTTTTAAAGATATTCCTCTCGCCATTCGCTAAGGCCCTTATTCTTCTTTTCGGCGGCTGCTGAAAGATAATAATAGGATAGTCCCACATACATGTATTAACCTTGTACTCTGCCAGTTCATCTGTACTTGCATTTTTGGATAGTTAATATTAATTCTTGGGGGAGGTAGGGGACGCTCAATGTTTTCTTTATGTATTTTCCCTTGTACTTATACCTATTTTTCCCCTCTTTTTGAATTGCTTTCTTTTTCCACTTTTTATTTCTTAATGGATTTTAAATGTAATTTTTTTTAAGAATGAGAAATCTTTTTTGTGGTCATCCACATGTATTTGTGATAATGTTTATATTACGATCTTGATGGATTTCTTTTTCTTTTTTAATGAGGGTCCCAAATGTTGCTGGATGGGTTACCCTCAATGAATATGGTTTAAATTTAAAAAAGTAAAATAAAATAAAATAAAATTACCCAGATTATTGTCCGAATCTAGGTATATGGACAGTGTGGTTGCCACGAACAGGTCAACCTTTATACTTTGGTGACTTTTACTGTTCTTTGTATCAAGGCAAGTAGGATGTTTTAGTGTTTTACAAAATCTTGACAAATATTTGCATTAATATAAATGGCTCTTAATTTTGTCAGAACAGCAGGCCATCATCATAACCGCTCGGCCTCTAGACTGGTGCCGTTGTCTAGGGTTACAAGCACATAATCTCTCATTAATACGGCAGGACACAAGTTCATATTTGTGTACCTCCAAATACGTGTAGTCTGTGATGAGTACGTCTAGCTCTCGGATCGTCGCGCCGCACCGCATCCTTGGCTTAATGTTTGCGTGCTTATATTCTTCCGTGATGAGACCGGTGGAAATGCTGGTAAGAGCGTGGAGGTGTCTGTACTTGGCTTAGGTAACAAACTAATCTATTACATATCTCTAGAAGTTCGTGTTTCCCAACCCAGTAGTCTTGCCCTGCTACCGGGCACGGCCAGGGAACCTACGTTACTTTATTACGTAGTCACCAGCCCAGGTTGGACGACGTCTACATTACATTGCGACTAAGATATACGTCGTCCAACCTGGGCTACCTAGTCACCTACTCTAGCGGGATGCAGAATCTTCTGTTTTCAGGTTTTGCTGCAGCAACCTGATAGTGATACAGATACAGATGAAAATAATGAAGACTGGCATTGGGGTTGGACAGTCCAAGATAATGCAGGTCCAACGTCGACCAGATTAGGCCATGTACATGTACCTCTATCTAGACCTACATTGGACCCGTAAACAGGGCCCAACAAAGCTCCGTCGTATACTGGGCCCAGTCCCAATTAATAGGGATTTCTTTCAAAAACTTTATCCAGGACATCCGTGGGCATAACTAAACATCCGCTTAATTTTATGAGATGAAATTGCACCGGTATGTTCACTACTTACACTGTAAAAAATCCACTAGGTTGCTAATTATAGAAAACTCGCCTTTTCCTCGTTTGGAGGAAAAAAATGTTGCCTTTTTGCCGTTTTCCCACTTCATACAAATTTTCGCCTGACTCGTACATTACACAGACTCCTTTGTATGATTAAGTAATGGTACCCTGTACGAGAGCCCGTCTAGTTAGTAGTTTGCACCCAGACTTCAGCACCTACATATCTCGTTCAGATCTGCGAGAGTACCTGTCGATCTAAGTAATCGTAGAAAATAGCGCGGCTCGCTCTCAGTAACATGAAGTGACGAAACAGCCGTTGCTTTTGTGCTAGTAGGACAAACTTCGTCCAGAGGGGGAAAACGGCAAAAAAAGGTAACTTTTTTTCCTCAAATGAGGAAAAGGCAGATTTCCTACAATTAACAACCTAGTGCATGGTTTACACCATAAGTAGTGAACATGCTGGTGCAATTTCAGCTCATAAAAATCAAGCGGATGTTTAGTTACGCCCCCAGATATCCTTTTTCGAAAGAAATCCCTATGAATCGGGAAATGGCCCAGTATACGACGGAGGAGTATTCGTCGGGCCCTGTTTATGGGTCTAGACCTAAATGTGACACTAACTAGGCCCTACATCTACAGTACATGTGTTCAACAAGGCCCAGGCTACTTACTGTTACCACTTGCCTCGTGATTGTTTAAGTCTCACATACAGTTCTGCAAGACCCACTGACTTTGAGCAATTTTAGAAAAACAAAGTAAAATGAAAAAAATTAACAGTAGGCCCTATTTCGTTCCTTACAGTGTTCTTCAATGATTTGAAAATGAAATGAACTAAGTTCTATTTTTTTTCTCCTTTGATCCTATATAAGTTAATTGCAGAGAAAAATGGAACTTTAGAGTCTGAACTCTTTTTTTTCCGTAATCCAATAAATACATGTAATTGATCGCCTCATGGTCAATACAGCTTCCAGAAAGTAGAACACAGTCTGATGGCAGAAGTTCATTGTGTGCCTTACTTTTTGGCACTTACTTTTGTTGTATGTACTTTTGGGAGGTCGTAACAAAGACGGAGGGAAACTGAATTGAGCTTTGATGGGAAGTTAGCATCTTTGTTAGAATTCCACATTTTCAAACAAATCTCAGGAATTTTCAATCTGATTTAGATGTTATTTGACACACCTTTTAAAGTGTTTAAAGCTGAAGAAGGCAAAGCTACCCATCCTTTGTATGTTCCATTCCCGCATCGCTTCACTCAACCCCACTGGATGGTGTCCATTTATTTAAAATATGAGATAGTACATGAACTTAGCATGTACTTCACATCTGAGGATAAGAGTAAGACCCAGCCAAGGTATGAAATTTAACTAAAATATAATTTGCTGTGGTCTGCTTTTTCAGAGGCTCGGGAGAAAAATGTGATGGACCATGGCCGACTTTGATTTCTCTGTTGTTAATGGAAGACGGAGTACTTTTCAACTTCCACAGAAGAACTTACGATATGGTAACTTTGAGGGTGTGAAGGCACTCCCACATGTTGGCAGCGCAGCTGTCACTAGTGAGCAGCTGGCAAAGACAGGCAGCCACTTCAACAACAAGCGGATATTCCAGAAAGTGTGCCAGTGGTTTGAGACATGGATGCCGTGGCAGAAACGAATCCTGCTCTGCGGGATAACCGACCGATGCTCCAGCAGCCAACTGGAGTATCTGGCCACAGCCTTGGAGCCAGTCTTCCACCGCGACTTCTCAGCATCGTTCAACAAGGAGAAGTTTTCCGGCACGCCTCCCAAGAAGCGACAGGAGGAAGACCCCCAGATGGCACTGCTGAAGGCACTGCAGATGGCCACTAAAGGGACCAAATATGAGGGCGATTATCTACTGGTGCGGTCAGGAAGGCAGTCCTGTGGATACAGTGATTTGGAGGGATTTGCACAGGAGTATGTGAAGCAGGTGATAGAGGGAGCCCTCGAGATGATGTACGGCAGGTTTTCCAAGACCAAACCGCCAAGTGATCATCAAGGTCAATTCCAGATGCAACAGCCACTCCAGCCACATGAACGGGGCGAGAGCACCGTCCCTCCACACCTTACCCTAGATGTTCCGAAATTCAGGAAACTATCAGAGGAGGAGTGCTTGACCTCCGAAAGCACCGGTCAGTTGATACCGACCATAACCACCGATTCCGATCACCAGCTGCAGAGGACGAAAAGAGCCACGCGCACACTGACTGCCCCACCATCACACAGCTATGGCTCCCAGTCCAGAAGTCCAGCCAGGTCTGTCCAGGATCTGCAGCCACCTCCAGAACACTGCAAGCACGGGCGCCACTGGACCTTCCCAGGTTGCCAGAACCTGCAAACTCCCCTCTTCTCCGATAATCTGACAGGCCGGGTGGCCACGGACAGTGGTACAAATTTCACTCCAGGTTATGGGACTGGTAGCTATGCTCCACTGCAGGCCAATAAAGTAAGGAATAAAATAATCTTGAAAAGATTTTATGGGTGGAAACAGTCGTTCAACCTTAGATCAACGCTAGCTCTGGCTTGAATTCATTTCATTCACATTTGTACACATGTGTACAACTTTATGAGAAAACAAGAGAAATACATTTGGACCATCGATCTTAAAAAATAATCCAAAAAGAGGGGTTTTTTACCATCCCACCCAAAATAGTGGAAAGGGGCTTCCCCTTTCACATCACAGTTTTCTGATGACAAATCATTGGTGCACATGTGTTGTAAAGATCTTGCAGTACATTTACATGTAATTTACACCACATCCCATTATTGAGC
The DNA here is from genome assembly GCF_054643075.1 of Acanthaster planci. Lineage (NCBI taxonomy): Eukaryota > Metazoa > Echinodermata > Asteroidea > Valvatida > Acanthasteridae > Acanthaster > Acanthaster planci. Next base: position 23,081,537 of record NC_141777.1, read on the forward strand.
TCTTTTCTGCGTACACAGTCAATGAAATAATCACTCATTTGTATGAAAACAAGTGCTTTTGAAAACCTACATGTACATGTGCTCAAGACACACCAAAAATGAAGGCTTAACATGGAAAGGTTTAATACTTATGTGGCATTCATATCAATGGAAATGTACTGTTCAGTTTTACCAGGCACATGTATTATTAAAACACATATACACTATACATAATGTATGTACATGCACACCTGTTCTTACTTTAGGTTTCTACATTGACTTGGTGTATGAAACACCAAAGAAGGGACAGGACACCAACCAGTCCAGCATCGCCAGGGGCCAGCAGGCCAGCATCTCATCATCACAACAGCCATGTCAGCTCAGGCAGTGTCAGCACAAGGGATTTCTTTGAGCACAAGCAACAGTCACAAAAGCTGGGTAATCACTTTTGGTCTACCAACAGAAAGGCACCAGCTTTCATGGCTTCACCATGGCTTAGCAAATAATAAATGCTAGGTCCAAATTAGCAGAGAGCAAGTTATGAGCAATACAAGCAAGAAAACCGTCCATGTGTACATGCATATGAACTTGATTTTATGATGAAAAAACAAAACATCCGATAACTTCTTGTCCGAAGCAACAGTGAAATATAGAAACCACTGCTGTCATTGGAGTAATAACATGCATTTCAAACACATTGCAGTGGCAGGACAAATATACATGTAGAAAGCTGTCATGGTGATAAATTGATCTCAGAATTGCTTGTCATGCCACAAAGAGAGACACTGGCAAAGTGGCAGGACTGTTGTTGTAATCGTTTCATTAATAACCCACAGTATAACTCAAAGTGGGACATTGTGGGTGGATCCTTTGTAATCAATGACATTCATTTTACTTAAAAAAAATTATCAAATCTTATCTGATCTTATTATCATATTATCTATGTTTTTCTCTCTTTTTAGGCACTATGTTCAGGGCTTTGCGGACTGGTCAGATCCGGAAGCCAGACAAGCTTACTGATGTTTCCATTCCGCTTCAAAAGACTTTCAAACATGCCAAATGGTGGGGAAAGGAGCCGACTGGTACTCGGCAACTGGTGCCCGCTCATCACAAGGATCTAAAAGAACACTTCAAGAACCAGATAGCTCAAGTGTGGGTGGTAAGCACCACAGGAACATGACAACCAGAAATAACAATGGTTCCCTTGCAGAATACCCCACCACTCATCTGTCTCTCCTCAAAGCAGGCTACAGAGTCTCAATTGACTGTCCACTGGTGCTCCCTGCATGTTATGCATGCGTCATATATGTACATTTGCTTGATGTACATTTTGTGCACAGTACACGTGGAAACTTTGGCCATGCGGGTACAGGCCAACTCTGAGCTATGTAATACATTGTCAATTGCCTTTCGTTGTATAAGAACATTCGTGGCACAATACCTATGCAGTTACCATCAAGCACGCCCATGCATACTTGATAATAATATCCTATCCTATATAATCTACCCATAGTGGATGCAGGACTGGGAGGAATTGGAGAAGGGAGATCTGCTAGTTGAGCTGATCAAGATGTGCGACCAAGATCTCTTGAAATTTCTGGCTGATTGTCTCCAACAGAGGTAACTCAGACTGGTATCTCACCCTTCTGAAACAGCAGTTGCTTACAAACTAGAAAAGAATCAAAGAATGATTTGACGTTGAATTTCCAGTCACTCTTGAATGCCATGAAGTGATAACAGGAGACTTATGCCAATACTGCACATAGTTGTCCAGCACATTTTTCAATGTTTTCATTCTCAGATTGGAGCAATATATAATGCTGAAAAAAAAATAAGATTTGATTGCAGTTTCACATGATAGGCTGAAGTTAAATTTTTTGGCGTCTGAGTCTGTCCACTCCACTGTCTTCAACCTCCAATCGAGATCCATTTCCATTTTTTGGTTTAATGACATGGCTTATTTAGTCACATGTACATCTAAAGGCCTGAAGCAGTATACTTGTTTTCATGTGATTGTTTGTCTGCGGAATATCTAATCATTTCTTGTCGTTTCCAGTCACAACTAAAGTTGTTCCAAGCAAAAATTTACTTGTTCGTGTATGTTTTTTTTCCATTTTGCACGCAATCATAGACTGAGACATTTGTACAAATGGTATGTATACCTGCAATGCAGTGAAGGTGTGTGCTGTGATCATGGAACAGATTTAATACTTATGTGACACTACTAACAAGTGCTTCACTTTTCAGTCCATTATTTGGTAGTATTGAAACCAAGATTGAGCAAGTTTATGGACCCAAGTTGGACCACCAAAATGTCTAAAATAAGTTTTGTGCACATGAGATACATGTACGTCAAATTTACCTCCAAATTGACGAGGGTAGATAAGTACAAAAGGCCTGGAGTGCCATCAAGCATATATTTTCAAAAAGTGAAGTATGTTTTTCGAAGTTTGTTTTATGAAGTAGCGGTATATTTTCCCAAGTTCATTTGTTCTCAAGTTTGTTCCTGTAAGATCTATTAATAGAAATGTTTCTATTCTTGGAAACAAATCGTTTTTAGGAGATATTTTTTCCAAGTTCGTTTTAGGAGATATTTTTGAAAGTTCAGATTTATGAGTTACATTTTTTGGAAGTTTGTTTTTGTGACAAATAAATACAACCCTGACAATATATATCTCCTGAAAATTAACTTGGAAAAATGTATCTCACAAAAAACAAATTTCATCAAAAATATATCTTGTGAAAATGATGTGTTTCCAAAGATAGAAACAATGTTTCTAAATATAGATTTCCAAACGGTAGAATGTATGTCTCGCACAAAGTGGGCCAAAATATATTTCCCTAAATTGGACTTCAAAAAAAATACATCACTTATTCAAAATACATGTATATACTTGATGGCACTCCTGGGCTTTCATAGTTAAAGGTATGTGAGTTTCATCACTAAAATGGAAGCTGTACCCCGTCCAGTAAAAATGTGTATGTCATTCTTTTTCTTCGTCAGTGCGGCTCAAAATTAGGAATTTATTATTACATGTACATGTATGTGATGACTCACGTATTCTCATAATTGGGACCCAACTTTATTTTTTTGTCTACACAACCTTTTTTCCACGTGGGAGCTTGGATATTTTGTAGCAGTGTGTCTGTCAATGAGCATGTCTCTTCTGTGTTTTTGCATGCACATACATGTATGTAATGTACTGTACATTAAATCTGCTGTCTGTCAGCAATCTTCTTGCGACCACACTCAACACTACCACTTCATGCATCTTGCGTGGTCTTTCCACTTTGGTTTTTTTTTTAGTCAATGTAATAGGTTTCGAATAGCCAATCTTAGATATTGAATATACCGCATATGACAGGTACATTCCTTGCAAATAGAATTGGCCAAACTGTCACAGGTAAAGTATTCATGAAGGAGCAATCAATCATCAAATGAGTAATATTGTGGTATCCTTACATTGTATGTTGCTGTGAGGAACAGCAGCTATGAAACTTGTCAGTGTCAATAAAGGTAGCTACATGTACATGTATGCTCACATGCAGCTGCAGTTACCAATAACAACCACATGCAGTAAGAAAGCCAACCGCTTTGGCTCTGGCTACTTTCTGTTGATCTGGGTGTTATATTATTACATGTAGTCAAAGCCCTGACGTTTGAACATGAGGTGAATTACTCTTTCTCTGGAAAAGTGGGTTTGAATTTGAGTATTATAGCTCATGGTTGGTGACAGTGATAGAACTTGGCCAAACTTTGACAATGCAGCAGCAATTTTTCTACTTTTATGAACATATATCACTGAGCCCAGTTAGTATTCATGTAAGTGAAAAACACATCAGATTGGATGCATAAGCTGTGAAAAGGAAGACATGGCTGAAACTAACTCTGTCATGTACACGTAACTATTTTCCATTTCCCAAACTTCACCTGTGCCCGTGTGTTTAACGGTATCCTGATTTTTACACAGTTGTTACTTGTCAGTCAAAGCATCTGCACCCCGTAGTTTGAGCCATGATATTTGTCTGTGTTTATTGGTGCAGGTTGCGCGATCGCAATGACATCAATTGCCTGCCAGACAAGCTACTGCTTCACATCTTCTCCTTCCTGCCTGCGCATGACATCTTCATGGCTGAGAGAGTCTGTCGAAGGTGGCGCTACATTGGTGCGCAGGATGCCCTGTGGAGAATCAAGTGTCAAGGGATGGGTGAGTGGTAATTGAAGTTAAAACACAAGTTTCGCAGAATAAAAGTTAAAAGATTCTTTGTAAACTGTTGGTCAAATTGATGGTTGGAAATTGTGATAACTCTTTGCGAGATATGTGACACTGTTGGAAAAAGCTTTGTTTTGAAACTTTTCAGAACCTTGCATTTTCTCACAGAAGAGATTTCATGTAACAATGAAAAATAGTAATTTATGTGAAATAGTAAAGTTTCGGTTACGTCAGGGATGTATGCTTTACTGTAAATCAGAACTTGTGAAATGTCAGTCTCCAATGCATACATGTATGTACATGTACATGTAAATTTCGTATCTGTTGGATAATTCATAGTCCTATTTGGCAAAGTTTGTGTAGCCAGATCATTTTTACGCAATAGTAGTGTGATTTTTGTGAAGCCAGTTGGTCAGGATTGTAGCCAAATTTGTCAATATTTGCTGCTTGGTAACAATGACAACTGACAGCCTGTAATTATGAATTTGTAATGTACAATGTAGTTCCAAGATTTCTGCTTTTTATGTGATTGCATTGTTTTGGCATTGTATAGCCCTTTGTGAGTTAAATTGGAATAGTATGACACACTCAAATGTTTTAGTTGCACATGTAAACACTGGATTTGTAGATTTGAATTTCCAGGCCCGAGAAGAGATTGACCTCAGGCTTACCTTGTCTTTTAGCTCTCCTACTTCATCGAGTGAGACTTGGTGCTTTTGCCTCCTAGGGAGTGTAGACTCCTGGAGTGAATCAGTGCAGTTGGCAGCATCATTGGTCATTTGTTTCATGTATGTGCATGCAGGTGCCAAGGAAGGCTTGCTAGACCTGCCTGGCTTGATTGAGGAGTTCAATCAAGGCTACAGTGTGGACTGGAGGAGTGCATACACTGAACTGTGTGAGGTCGCCCAGCATGCTAAGAAACCGGCCATTCCTACGGCCCAAGGTGAGATATGATTGGAATACTAACTGCTTCAAAAGATGCAGTACAAACTAGCCTCTCAACATGGCCCTTTTTACTAGGGGCCCTCCTCAATCCTCCAAAATCCGCCAATTTGGGGGATGAAGAAATTGGAATCTCCCTCAATCCGCCAAAATCCTCCCAAATTTCTTGAAAATGTTACTTGGAGGTGTGCCTACTGCCTCAAGCCTTCAAAATCCTCCAGCAATTCCTGTCATATTGAGGCAGTGCGAATGACATTCTTGAGCAGTGTAGCTGATTTAAAACATATCGGGCTGAATTTATGCATGACTAAGCAAAAATAACACAAGGTCTAACCATGACATGCATGGCATCCTTCGCAATAAGCCATACACTTTTGCCATTCATCCTCAATTCTCTGAAATCCTCCAAAACCACATGAAGGATTTTTGAGGATTGAGGAGGGTTAGGGTTAAAATGAAATGAAGTGCTAAATAGATTACCAAGAGTTGAAGTAGTGGCACTTGTTTTATAACAACCCCAGAGATTCTGCACATTTTAAGAAGTGTCATTTCAGTTCAAGCAAATTCCAATGCAGCTGTAACTGTTCATTATTTTAAAATCAACTGAAACCTGACCCATACATTTCAGTATTTTTCCTGATAAAATGTTTTCATTCCTTTCTGGTGTCAAAAACATAAAGTTCATGAATGTACGTGCACGTACATGTACATGTATGTCACAGTGGGTAGTACCGTACAGTTTCAGTCTACCACGGAATAGTCTGTTAACGAAACAAACTTGAGGCTACAACTAGGCATGTTCTCTGCCAATCAAGAGACAGAGTATCTCAGAGTAGTGAAGGTGTTGTAGTGTTAGATCCACAGTCCTAGTCACTCCACATTGTTAATTGAGTGTGTGTGTTTACTGCCAGGCATTTAGATGCTTGATGTGGATAAAGGCACGTAGTCCAAACATTGGACAGTAAACACCTCCCCCAAAAATTCAAGAACTTGTATAAAACAAGCTTTGAAGACAGTAGTTTTCATAACAGACTCACCCAGTAGTTCTTGAGTACTTTATCCCAAAGCTCAATTCAAAACAAATTCCCCAATTTAGCTTTCTTTCTAATGCTGACTATGTTTGCTGTCTCGTATCTTGTTTTTTTCTGCAACGTGTAAGTTCACAGCAAACTGGCGAATATTTTAGGATAACAAAAAGACTAGAAAAGTACGACCATAATGCTGCTTTCAAGTGTTTTCTATAATATTTCCTTTTCTCTTCAGTTGGCGAGACTGGGACCAAGAAGTGGCTGTCCATCAGGTTCACAGAATTTATGAAGAAACGGACCCAGACACCAGAGTCTGACAAACTGAGTGAGTGTTGTCAATTGATGACAGTACAAGGTGTCAGTATTGGAGGGGGAGAATGTGGGGATTTAAGCCTCTAGAAATTTGCAGCTGAAGAGAGACTTAGCTGAAGTTGTTTCAGGTTTAAGGCAACTGACACATGGCCGGCACGATGCCCTTGCAAAAAAAGAAGTGGGGGGGGGTCAAAATGTCAACAGAACAAAACTAAAGAAGTTGTGGCTAAGAGCCAGTATAAATTTGCCGTCTTTCATGATTTGTTACATCCAAAGGTTTAGGCTCATAAACGTGGGTGGCGTGGTTTACGGTTGAAAGTGGAAATTTCCCCTCATGAATTCGAGGCTCTGTTCCTGTTTTTTCTGTAAACGTTCTCATTCATCTTTTGTGCAGTTTACATTGTCTCATAAAACTCTGGAAATCTAACACTTCAATACTTAGTGAAATGTCCGAAAAACTTGATTACCAAAAAGGATGACCAAAAACCTTAAATTTTTTTCTTTGATTTTGCAAACGTTCTTTGGCAAGTTTTTTTATCGTATGTATATGCAGTGCATTGACTTGAAGTGACTTTCTATTTATCCTGTGATAATAAAGAAAGTAAGGAAATTCCATCTCTTAGCAATGCTTCATTATTGACTCGCTCTTGACTTCAGCACCTATTGAGAGTGAGAGTTTGTCATCCGAAGAAAGTTCCACAGAAGATTTTGATCGGAAGCACAGCACAGTAGGTGAGTTACGAATTCTCAGGAAAGTCAATGCTTTTGACCCTTGTCTACTGCACTGGATTCAAACAAACTTGCTGACCCTGTCATGCTAATGTAGTCTGTACACAAATATTTGCTGCTTCGGGTAGTGTAATAAAAGTAGCCTCCCAAGATGAATGTCCATGAATAGCAGGGATCAATACTTCCATTTCAACACAAAATTTGTTGAAATTCACTTTCCAAATTTCTTCATAAAATGTTTTAACCCAGCCATGCAGTGCTACATGTACCTCTCAGAAATACACACAAGACACACATTACACCCATATATGCATTTGCACACAGTACCATTTATGTGTATAATAATTGCTTTGGTTAGTAAAAGGTGTAATTCTTTGGTTGCTGTGGGTATGGTCATTTTGGCTGTGCACAGCAAGACGGTAAAAATAGCTAATGCCATGTGACTAGCTCTCGGCCAATCAAGAAAGAGAATCTGCACTTTAGGTGTTATAATAAAACATCTCCACTTGTGAGCAGGATTTGAGTTACTTCTCAATGACTTGGTACAATCGTCCTCGCAAGTGTTCGTTATTAAAGCAGTGAGTGTTCAATGCAGGGCAACATGGCTGTGAGGGACAAAATGCAGTATTTGAATAAATAATCATTTCCTGATTCTTCAATTTAGCATAAATAATTCAATCTGGAAAGACAGCCAGTCCAGTAAGTCTGTAGTGGTATTCAGAGGTTAGGTTTCCACAAACAGTATTGTACAGTTTACTGGTGTTTGTCCTATTAAGTCAAACCTCGTTAATAAGAGCACTGTTAATACATGATTCTGCTTATAACGAGGAGCATTTTAGGTCCCAATCATTTGTTTTTCATTGTTTTCATTCCTGATAATACGAGGTTCCTGTTATTATAACAAGGTACTGGTAAATTGCCAAGTCCAAACAAGGTTCTACTGTATTGCCAACCTGTGTCTGTACCAGCCAACTTGGTTGTATTATTGGCAGAATATTATGTCAAGTGCCTAACACTTTTCTGATTGACATCAATATAATAATTCAATACTGGTTGCACATTAGCGATAGGTCTGGTATGCAAGCAGCAGTGTCTGATGCACGGCCCTAATATAGTCTTTGTTTTGCGTCAGTTGAATGTTGCAGTGTCATAGTATGCACAAGTTTCTTTCACATACCTTGCATGGACCTGAGAATTAAACATGTGACTACAGGTCCACATAATGCAGGTAATGCAAACATTGTGCAGATTGAGCTGAGCTAGGCCAACACAAGGCTCCCTCTCTCTGAGTAATGGTTTTTGTAGACAGTTTTGGGGTCAGAGTTATTGCTTGCAAACTGATGAGGAAGAGTCGAAGAAATGTCCGTAAAACTCTAGCTTTCACAGTGTTTACAGTGCCAGAAAATTGAGAATTTTTTCCAAGTTTCTTAAATAACTGCACAAACACAAAGGAACATCTGCACTGTCAAATGTTAACTAATAGAACCTGTGAGGGTTGAGTAGAACCAAGATGTTTCGATAGGCATTCCATCATACAACTAATGAAACCTGTGAGGGTTGAATAGTACCAAGATGTTTCTATAGGCATTCCGTCGTGCAACTAATGAAACCTGTGAGGGTTGAGTAGTACCAAAATGTTTCTCTAGGCATTCCGTCATACAACTAATGAAACCTGTGAGGGTTGAGTAGTACCAAAATGTTTCTCTAGGCATTCCGTCATACAACTAATGAAACCTGTGAGGGTTGAGTAGTACCAAAATGTTTCTATAGGCATTCCGTCATACAACTAATGAAACCTGTGAGGGTTGAGTAGTGCCAAAATACTTCTATAGGCATTCCATCATACAGCTAATGAAACCCGTGAGGGTTGAGTAGTACCAAAATGTTTCTAGACGCATTCCGTCATACATTCTTCATATATCTCTGTTTGCAGTTGATGTGCCGATCCAGTTCATGAAGGTGGCCGTTGAAGCCGAGGAGAGTGAGGAGGATGTCATTGAGGAGTTGACCATGTCCGAGTTTGCAATCCAGGGTCTCGCACAGGATTTCAAGTAAGATCCATTCTGGCGTTAGTTTCGTACCACTTTCTGTTGGTGACCTTAGACTTGGTGTTAATAATGTTCGGCAGAATGGTTGACCTAACCTGGCTCATGTCACCAACTGATGTACCAAATGGTCTTGTGCAAATTAGTCCTTTTGAGACATGGTGGCCACCATGGCACCAGCTGGTTCTGGGGTAAATTCTTCAGTTTGCACTGTTCTTTAAACCAAGCAAGAATCCTGTGTTGTAGTCATCATATCTCAAAGAAAAAAACCACGGACATATTCATGGACATCAGGGAAAGCCAAAAGCATAGTGCTTCTTTCTTACCTACATTTTGGTAATAATTTAGACTATGTACAATTATCAAACTTAACACACCAGTTCCCATGATATGGTGTTTCACCCTTTCAGAGCATGTTCATACTATAATGTATTACAGTTTGCACATTAGTATTCAGCGTACATTCAGATGGCAGTTTGTGATCCATCCATAGGGTCACTACTCTGGATTGGATCTGTAACCTTCATTCCAAAGGCTTTTTTTAATCTTGAATCCCTCCTGAATTTTCAAAACCACCTTTGTCCTAATAAGGTCATATTTTCATGTAGCGTAGTCTGACATTGATAATGTCGTGAGATTTTGCAATTTGTGAATTACTTTCTTTTGTATTGGTGACCAGCCAAGCATTAGCCACTTGTTGGCAAAAGTATGACGATGACAAGGAAAGAGTAGACCTAATAGTCTTTTCTTGTCGGACAGCCTCTTTCCAGAGCTGACCACAACTGCTGAACTGCCTGCGGCCATCCCTTTTGTCAAGCCTACTGAACTTGGCCAGCCCTTACCTGGAAGAAAAGCTAAAGACGGCAGTGTGGACGAAACCAGAGACGAAGAAGCAGAGGGTGCACCGGGTGTGGCAGCCGACAAGACAGCAAGGAAGAAGAAAAAGAAGAAAAAGAAGAAAGCAGCTAGGTCTAGAGACGACGACGTGGCCTTGGATATCAGGCCAGAGCTGGTGCAAGCAAAGGATATTCTGGTAGGAAATTCTGCCTTCTAGTACATAGATACTGTTAATTCCTACATATCTTCGTGTGGTCAAGCCCTCTACTCTGATGCCATGTTTAATACAGACTTCCAGTTTGGCCATTTTACAAAAATCCAGTTTGGTCTGGGGTCCCCGCAAACCATGGCAATTCTAAATTCTAAAGCAAAACAATTTCTGAAAATGACAATTTTAGATTTATGTTGTGGACTGTTCAAATAAGATGTGAACAGTGCAGGAATTAAAGACATAAGTACGGGATTCAGTACAGTTAGTTTTATTTACCATGCAACAGAAAAAGCTTTTTCTTGTGTTTGACATAAAGAAAAGTAAGAACTGACCCCGAGGCATCACATTTGAACTAATCTCAGCCTTTATTTCTTTGTAACATGTTGTTTCATAGTAGGAAACTCATTTCTGTACCTGTTTTACATGCTTCCTTTCTGTTACACATTCCGTTATCAGAGCCTTCTCGAGTGCCTCTCTTTTTTGGACAGATTGAACGCCCCCATTTCTTGTCGGTATTAATGCTGTTCTGATTTATATCTGTCTCCATTCTGTTCCAAAGAGTGAATTGCAAGGAGACGTGGGACCTCCCATGAAATCCCTCAAACATCCAGGATGGGTTAAACCGATCAAAAGAGTACGCAGACTACAGGTAACCTTGATAGCTCCCTCAACTCCTCCCCCTAAAAAGTCCCTAATGGTTCAACAAGTGCTGTAAACCATTATTGATTCTTTGCACATTGGTACTTTGAGCCCTATTAGGGTACAGTCAATTATCCATTTATGAATCCTCAAAATAATGCCATCAAAAGAGGGGTTAGGAAATTTTGCCGTATTTTCTGCAAAACTTGTTAATCCATCTCTTGATTCCTGAGATGTTGTGCTTGAAGGTTTCTCAGTCCCAAAAAACTTGTGCAATAAGCCAAAGTCCCATTAACAATTTTTTTTTTCAAGTGCTGTCAAACTCCTTGCAAATATGAGTCACATGGCAATCCTACCTGAATACTCAAAAAGTTTCCGTTAGATTTCAAAGGATCTGTGAGGTGTTGGGTTCAAGGGTAGTCATGTATGTACAGTGTTGTAAAGAGTACAGAGAAGTTTCTATTGTCTTAAAGTTAATATAACTGTGTGATTGCATTTGTTTCTAAAAATAAGGTTTTTATTGCTGGCCTCCGAGCATTGCAGTTCTGACTGTTTTGTCAGTGTTGGCCTCTAATAAGCACTTGCCATGGTATTACTGCACAGCAAATTTTTTCCAGACATGATATCGTTTTTGGCCCAAAATGCCTACTTTTTAAAGTGACAAGGTATTACAAACACAGCCATTACAGGTTCAGAGTTTATAAATGTTGACCCTCTGCAGTCATGTTTTCAACATTAGTGAAAGTTTTCTAGTCGCATAGTAGTTTTTTCAAAAGACTGAGACAATTTGGACGGGGGATATTTGCAACACTGCCCAGCCATGATCCACGGCCACTTGAAGACTTCACACATGCTCAACCCCTCAAGGAGAATCGCGCTAGTCTGGGGACAAGAGTGACGTCACCTGGTACTGCATACAGAATTATGATTTATATGTGTTTACTGGTAATCGGGCATGAAGTGGCTGAATTGATTTTATTGTCACCCAGGAATTGAGACAGGAAAACCCTTTATCTCATCTCGTGTTCCGTACAGGGCCACACGGACGCTGTGTTCTGTCTGATGTTTGACAAATGTCGAATTCTCACTGGATCCATGGATCGAACCATTCGTGTCTGGGATATCCGAAGTGGGAGGAGTATACGCAAGATCTATGGCCACAAGGTATGTGTCCATGACTCATTGACAAATATAAGCACATAACATACCGTTTTTTAATTTTTATTATTTTCTTGGGGAGAGGTTCAAAGTAGATCAGTTTGGCAGTAGAGAACTCATCCATCATATGTCATTTTTCATTCATGCAAATCTAGAGGATGATGAAATAAGGTCATTATTTTTTTTAAATTTGAATTCTTTTCTCACCTGTTCCCTAACCTGTAATTGGAGAAGTGTGCACCGAATCACCACTGGTATTTAGAATTTTCTTCAGGAAACACAGAAATTGAAACAAAGTGTTTGAAATATTAAACATCCCTCTGCTTAGGTAACAGCAGGAAAAGGCTAATTTTTACAATGACATTAACAAAACTCAGAGAAAAGAAATGTTGGTAGAGTTTCGACAAAACTGAAGCTTACAACCAATACAGTAGAAGATCAGTGTACCCACTGAAGGGTAAATATGTATGTCAGTTGTTTCGATTAGTATCATCCTTGACTTTAATGGATGCAAAGTTAACAAATTGCTTAACCCCGTTGTAACCCAGCAGCCTTTTGCCCCTGGCCTTTGTCTCCTTGCAGGGAGGCATCCGATGCCTTCAGTTTGACGACACCCGCATTGTGTCCGGCTCCTGGGACATGACGGTCATGGTCTGGGACATTGTCAAATTTGACAATCTTGCCACCCTCACGGGGCACGTAGATGTGGTGTCCTGTCTGCAGTTCAACAAGGCCCACTTGTGAGTTGAACACATCCCTTCTGTTTAAAGCTCTTGAGAGTGTGGAGGCCAAAGCCTTGTACAAGACTGGAAACTATCCACAGTTGGTTGTTGCGTCAGATTGCTGTGCAGTGTCACTGTGTTGGTTAATATGTCAAATGATGAGTGTGCTTCCTGAAGTTCCCTGACAGGGGGAAACTTCATAAAGGAGAGAAACACTGATTCAGTATCACTGTATATGTATTTTGTTGGAGATACAAGGTTGCCCATGCACATTACATTTGGGTTTTCCATATTAATAGCTTGAGGACAAGGCATTGTGGCTTCCTGTCACTTCTTTCATAGACTGTCACACTCATCATCATGGACATGGTGAAGGGTCATTTTCATCAAGTGGTCTCTTTGAGAGGATAAAAACTAATTCAAATCAAATATACATGTAGATGCACAATGTACAAGTAGTTACATCTTGTACATCTGTGTACATACGACCTGGGCTGAATCTGTGAGGGAGCACCCGCGAATGAGCACACGTTTTCAAGGGGGCATCAGAAGCACATGGACGTTTTGCTTGCATGTACATGTACGTTTTGTTCATTTCAAGCTTGGGTTGGCGGTTGGAGCACAGATAAATGTGCAAGGGGCGTGTGTCTACCCCTCCCCCCACTTTGCTGTTATGCCACAGAATCTACCTGAGCACAGCAGACCACCAAAAGATGTGTAATTAGAAAACCTGATCAAAGTGCTTTTCATTTAAAGCTGGGTACAAGTTGACCATGTTAAGCACGTCAAGAGTTTTTCTCAGGTGTGAATGTGACATATATTCCCAGAAATGAATGTTATGCCAAACACTTTGTCTTGGCTGTATCATGTTCTCCAAGGGATGAGTCATTCAGGTGTGCCAAGCCACAATTAACACGTTGGAATGCTCCTTCCTCCCAATCTGAGACATGATTACATAGAGGAATGTAACAGTACCCAGACTCCTCGGCATCCAGTGTCACACTGACACTACTCTAAAGCAAACAAGCCTGTACCACCTGAAGCTTTGATGGGGACCGCTTCATCCTCCAGCCAGAGTCTAAACCCCCCTCCCACCTGCCCATTTCTGTCATTCCCTTCACCAGGGTGACCGGATCGCATGACAGCACAATCCGGGTGTGGTCGATGGACGACTACCGTTGTCTGCAAGTCCTGAGACATCACAGGGATAGTGTGACATGTCTGGTGTTTGATGGCCGGTTTGTGACAAGTGGATCGGCTGACAGGTAGGCATGTCATTTCTCTACTCTTTTCTTGTTTCTTTCCCAAATAAATCTTAACCACAATTATGCCCCACCCGAAGAAAGGATCGAGATGTGCATTCCACTGGCATCGATTTGTCCTGCATGGTTTCTTACTAATTGGAACTTTTGTCGAGGATACCATACTCGCCATATCATCTTTACACCAAATACCAGGGTAGTCTCACTTTGTTCCATAAATGTATTTTCCTATACCTGCAGTGTAGGCTTCCTATTAATTGCAATTTCATGGTTTGTTTTAACAATTTAATAGATATGAGAGCTCGAATTGAAAGCTGTAGACATTTTATACAGAATGCAGAATGTTGGTGGAATAGGATTTGACCGCTCTTGCCGATATCATAGACTCCCCAGGAAGTATGGTATTCCTTAAACAGTTAAAACTTGACAGGGAATAATGGTGTGTGTATGTCAGTGAGTGTCCAGCAGCCAGGTGTTTAGTGTAACCCTGTGGGTGATTGTGGCTGAGTCATGAAACGGGGTTGGCTGACATCTACAGGTATGATAACCGCAGGAGTCTGGGATAGAGCCCTAGGTTATAGGCATTGTGTTCTGATGTAGTCAGTGTCATCTCAGATGCTGTCTGTCTGAGAGAGGCCCACTCTTGTTACAGGAGGTGTAGTCACCCTTCCAGTTTGTTTGCGCTCATGCCAGGTTCCAGACTTGCACCCTTGGTATGAGCTGATCCACATCCTTGGGACCATGTAATTGAAATATTTTGCTAACATCCTTGAAATAGCACCTTCATGTTTCAACTAACCTTATAGACTTAAATTATGCATATGACATCACGTTAGAGGGTATTTCTTTCTTCCTCTTGGATATGCTCGAATAAACATTTCATGCATTCACTGTTACAATATTAAAATTACAAAGAGCAGCCTCTGAGAAACTAGCAAGGTTTAACCTCTATTTTCAGTTATTGTTTTGCTATATTTATCTGTATTTTGGTGCTTTTTTGGTTTTTATGCTAATATGAATTTGCATATTCATAAGCAAAGCTGTGATCTAATCCAATGCACTGAACCTCAGTGTTGCATTAATTTGTGCGGAAAATACTGGTAGATTTTTTATACTTCATTATCAAAGATTTCCATGTTCCTTGGCAATTTATTCTTGATAAGTAATGGCAATAAGCCAGCGAGCAACCTTTTTCTCAAATTTTCAAGAGCAAAGTTGGGGTTCAGAATTTGAACATTAAAACACGAAAACTGAACAGTGTCTTCCTGGTTTATATCTCACTACTGAGCACTCACTCTTCTGGAAAAGCTTAGTCAGTTTTAAATTTTTGAAGTGCAGATTTCGTACGCTGAAGAAGAGTTTAATCATGCCCAAAAAGTAACTCTAAGAAAAGTTTATTGTATGGATTCTTTAAGTGTGAAAATGGTAAGGATTGTGGACAAGCGATAATTACATGCACCTTGTGTGCGAGTCATCAACTGATGCAGCATCATGCCGTCTGTGTATGATGTCACATTGGGCATCCAATCACAATGTGCCATCCCAACCTGGCACTCAGAAACTTTCATGTGGGTACTGTGGTTGCAGGTTCAGGGAAACATTCCATCCTCCATAAATTTGTTCTCATGATTTCAAAATACATGTGTGAAGCAGAAGTGTAATGGTTTTCAAAAAGGGTCCAATTGACAGCGTTGCTTTGACTTTGCAAACATTGTCAAAGCGGTGAAGAAGAACCGTTTTGTTGTAGGATTTTTCTTTCTCTCTCTTAGTGCAGTAGTTTGGTACATGTAAATGTACATGTATATTTTCTGGCCATAATTTTCATAACTTACTACATGTACATTATTTTATTGGTGTCCTTTTTTTTAATTAAATTTTTTTCAGTATAACATACAGCCATAAACCGAAGCAATGAAAAGCAACTAGTAAAAAATAGTCGGAGCCCCAGAGGGAATGTGAGGAAGGAAAATCAATTGACATCTAAGAAAGAGTATGTTCTGTTGAAGCTCATAAAAGCACTCATGGCAGCCAACGTGCTTGGGGCAGGACAGTTTGTATGTGACAGGAGCAGGCGCACACTCCAAGTTCAGTTTGTGTGTCTGGAAAATGTGACTGCTGCCCTCTGTTGGTCAAGAATTAAAAACTGGATCAGAACCTGACCTTGTGCTATTATTTTCCTAGAAAGCATTGAAGTCCAACCTGTTACAGCTGTGAAATGGAGGATGTGACAAGAACACTAATCAGTACTGCAAGTGGCTGGGCATATTCCTGGTCAAAAATGGATAACAGGAGACCAGTGTTTTTTATTGGAACCATACGTTGTTAAAAGAATTATTAGAAAGCCATATTTTCAAACATTTGTTGTGGCGATATTCGAGCAATGCCCCATTGAAAGTGTTTCTTCAAAGATTTTGCTGTTTATGGCGGGATTAAAATTTAAATCTGCAGAAAGAGTCAGAGGAGAGCCTTCCTTTTTTCAAGGAAATTCTCATTAGGCCTCAGAAACTGCCTCAAGAATTCCCAATCCGTTTATAAACCAACATTGCTCAGGTCAGGTGTTGGCTATTTTTATCAGTGCTTCCTAATCCTATCCACCCATCATTTCTGTCAGAATGATTCTTTGGAGAGGCCCATCTATCTGTTCTGTCCATGGTCAGCAGCCGATTGTTTTCAGTGGTAGGAAGTAATAATAGGGTCAGGTTACTGCTAATGAGTGAGAGGAAGTACCCCTTCTGATCTGATACTGGGTCAATTGGCTTAGATCACGTGAATGAGTGATACTGAGCAGATAGAGCCATCATTCCTTCAAAAATTCCAGCTTTCCCACTAACAAAAAGAAACCCCAAGGACAAAAACATATTGGTGGCTATTAACGCAATTTATCTTTCAGTAACATTATATGCATTCCTGGCAGTCTGGGGTTTGGGCTTTGATGCTGACCGGCTGTGGCCTAGAAATCGTTGGTAAAATTGAGGGGGGAAACATCTCAACTACTCCCAGAGGCTAATCACCTGAGGTGACCTTCCAAAGCCCATCCAGTCCCCCAGAATAACAAAGTATTTACTGGAAAATACTTACCCCTTTTTCTCCTCCCTCCCCCCCCCAGAAGAGAACCCTAAGTCAACTTAAACCCCTGACACAAGGCAGTACTGGGTCGCAAAACCCCCAAGACAGAGAAGGATTGCCTGCGCAGTTGATTTATGTGGTGGTAAATCAAAGTGCGGTTTTGGGGCTAGGGTTTACCTCCATGTGTACCAGGTGTGAATTTCAGCTGGCGTGTGCTGGTAATGACATATAACGTGAGGCTGGCCTGGTGCTGGCATTGAGGCTTGATTGCCACGGCAGTCATGGAGGAGCCTGTGACCCCACCAGGTAGGTAGCGGGCACTCAGGCCCTTGGCATGCCACACTTTGTATATCTCACTAGGCGTGTCAAATTTCAGGCCCTACCAATTAAATGTAGGGGTGACATCATACCTAGAAATTTACCAGTCTATTTGTTCCACGCATTTTGCTGTTCTTGTGTCTGTTCATGTACAGGACATGTCTGTCTTCCATGCATGATGTGCGTTGGAAGCCTTGATGCACCAACAAGTGGAAGGAGATCATTTCAGAAAAGGGAATGATACCAATTTAATTTGCATCATTTCCTCTTTTACACGAGTGCTGACGCTGAAAATGAGTTGAGCTTGTTTTCTTGTCCATAGTGGCCAGAAGTAATGTGACCACCAGGACTAGAATGCCTTTTGCAGCTCTGAACCTCCTTATGATTAACAAATGAGGTTCCACATTGTTTTTAGAATTGATATACAGGTGAGATACCAGAATATGCACGTGTGCCCAGTTCATACCAACCATAGCTCCTCTTCAGAAAGTTACCAAACAGATTGTGAAATACCAAATAGAACGCACTGACAAAAGTGCAGTCATGCAGTCATTGAACACAACTTTCAGTTTAGTATTTGGGCATTTTTTGTCACACAGAGTCTAAAAAAGTGTGATATAATTGTATTTGCAAGTAATGAGGAAATTACAGGTATCTCTCTCAGAATGTGCATCTATCCGTGCAGAAGTGCCCTCGCTGTTTGAATGATGATATTTACCACAGTAGAGTTACTATTGAAACGGCACTGACAGGACACAGGTCATAGCTTAAGGAGCACCACTCAGTAAAACTACTGTAGCATTTTTTGTCTTCCTTGTTAAAGTCCGCCACAAATGTAGCACACATTGCAGAATCAGACTTGCCACGGCAGCCTGTGTAAAAAGGAATTTGAAGTATTTTTTGTGTTCGTGGAAATTAACCACAACAAATGTAATGCCATGATTTGTTTACAGTGCATCAAGGTGAAAACAGAAAAATGAGGGGGCCACATAAACAGAATGTGTAGAGTGCATGACATTGCATTGGGGAATGGGGTGGGGTGATGCCACACTGCTTTTCAATACCAGGGTGGGAAAGCAAAATTTGGGGGCAAAACACCGGCTCATTTGTTCCAACACTTTAAACACAGGCTCCTTTGTTCCAACACTTTAAATGCAGAGTGACAGGAACACTAAAGGATTATGGGAAAAGTACATGTACATGTAGGTGGTATCTAAGTGTGTGGGAAACTGACCAAGTCTGGATTCTCCCAGTGAGAGCAGTTTCAACTACAAGAAACCTCATCAGATGTAAGTGCACTGTTAATGTTGTATAATAAACTGTCAGGCCACAGTGCAAAAACTATTTGATAGAGTGACTCAATCCATCTTAATCTCTATGGCCAGCCCACCTTGTAGTTTGGCTATCCCCCCCACCCCAATCAGTGACAGATGCAACCAAGCACACCCAGAAAAGTCCAGTAGCCAGGATTGCGGTCTCATGTGTCCTCTCAGTGGGGGTTTGGATAGAGCTGCCGGCTGATGCCTAGATTTGTTGAAAGGGATGCTGGGGTTTGAGGGAGTGATCCAGCTCTTGCCTAACACTAATGCCTTCACATCTCCCCACTCCCTTCCCCCTACATAGTTGCCTGCTAGCTAGCCGAATCAAAATCTAACCACTAAACCATCATCATTGGTTTCTTGTAAGACTAAGAGGAAAGTTTTCTAGAAGTCTAGGTGGGAGAGTGCATACTGTCATACAGGGTGTTGCCCTCAATCTTAAGTTGAATCACTGAAGATTAGTAGAAAGTTTTCCAGATCATTCCACAGCCATGAGGCAAAAAGGACCAGTTGAAATGCCTGCTTGTGCACAAGTGTTTTCCTGCTGTGAGCATTTATTTCACAAATAGGAAAATAAAACAAGAAATAATTGCATGAATTAGTAAAAACGGGCATTGGCAAAGTTGACGGTATGGTATATGAAAATACAAAACATGCTGACAGACATGTCTCTGAAGAAAGAAAGGGAAGATCTACTTGATACCATTCCAAAGCCTTGGCAATCCTGAACATTTGTGGATTCTATTTGAGGTATAGTTGCCTTCTTCAATTTTTACGTAACTGGAATGTTTCGTAATGTAGTCATCTCAAAAGTGCCTTTCCCCAAATAGTTTGAGACCTGTGACAGATGGTGCAGTTTGTGTATGATTAACAGTACAAGTATATCCTGTGTAGTGCTGGCCACTTTAGACTCTTAGGTAATGCGGGTAGCAACTTTGAGTGTGGTACCAACAAAAAAAATGCATGTATCTTTTTGTTGCAGATCCTTGCTGATCCTTGCTGATCTTTGCAGATCCATGATGATCTTTGATTTATGCCAATGTTTACAGCTTTACCCGGATGAGTTCATTATCTAACGTTGAATAACATTCCCCAAAATAACCTACCTTTGACAAACGTGTTGGGGACTCCCTTTTCTTTCACATGAAAATTAATTGATTAATTAATTGATCAATGTGTGTGCTTTACTGATTAAACCCAAAACGTCATTGCTGGCATTCAGAGAAAACTTTGGCAGCCCACAAATGTGTCATCACCTTTTGATGTTGTTGACCTCTTGTGGAAACTTGTCACCTCTTGGCAGACACAGTCATGGAGTTTAATACTGAAGGGATAAATTTTCTCAGTCCTTTTGTGACTCCTGACTTTGTAAGCCTGCCTTTCTAGGGCTGCCACTCTGTATAGAAAATTCTGAGAAAGGTTCACCAGATGAGGATCCTTGTCATTGTCTCTGGTTTGCAGGTGTGTGGGAAACCACCCAAACCCACCCCCCAGCCCCACCAACCTGCACTCATTAACAAGAACCACATGTCATAGATCAGATCGGAACAAGCCAACAAGCTGTGAATTATATGCTGGCAAGAGTTCACTTTTTCAAGTTTGACAGAAGTTCATACCATACTCTGTTTTTGGTGTGCTTTGAATAAACGTTTGTGGTAAGAGTTTCAATCTTGAATCTAGTGCAGGCTACAAGAGTTGGCAGTAAATCTTTGTTTTGAGGGGTAAAGGCTCAGTTTCAGCATTTCAATAAGCAATAACTCCTTAAAGGGAGTGTACACCTTTGGCAAAATCCCCCAAGTTGGACTACTGTATAATCCTGAAATATCTTACTTGAAAGAAAGTACATGTACATAACAGCCTCAATCAGTCTGCCAAATATTTCCGCCCAGTAGTTGTTGACAAAACAGACATTTTGTTATTTTTTCAACGATTGTCAGCTGACCATTGTATAAAGAATTCATTTCACTTTGCGCATCACAATCTGTAACAGGCACCAATTTTCTTGTGTGTAGTGTTTGTAGATGTTGTGGGAGTCTCTATTAATGAGCAGCTCCTAAAAGGAGCTATACCGACAGAAATTCACCAAAAGCATTGTAAACTGAAATTATAGGAACCTTAGTGTAAGGTGTAAAGTAGGAAATAAATTAAATAAATTAAATTAAATAAATTACTCTTACCATTGATAATTGAAAAACACAGTACAAAGTCTTGTAAAGGTTGGAACTTGCTCATTTTTTTGTCAAAGTCTGAGTTGCGTACCTGTTTCCAAGGGCCGCTTGGATTATTGCTAGTTACAGGGTTTGCCAAAATTTGTGCTCAGCCCTGCTACAACACAGATTATTGAGTCTTCCAGTGTATGTGTCATAGCAGTTTTGCACAAGCAAGACTTAAAATGCCCCCCTTTCTAGTATAATGTAACTTCATGTACAGTACATGTACTAGTCTTAGCAGTGTGTCATGTACCACTTAATGTGCTTAGAGTCTTGCTTGTGCAAAACTGCTGTGACACATACGCTGGGAGACTCACTGTCAACAAATCTGTGTTGTAGCAGGGCTGAACACGAATTTTGGTAAACCCTTTCACTGGCAATAATATGCTGATGACACAACCATTGTTGGACTTATTAAAGGTAATGATGAGTATAATTATCGCAATCAATTTCAGCATTTAACCCAGTGGTGCTCCGACAATAATTTGAAATTTACAAATCTAGAGTGGAGAATAGGACCAGCAGTATTATTAATGATGAATTTCACCCAGCTAATGAGTTATTTGAGTAGTTACGATCAGGGAAACGTTACAGAGTAATTAAGTGTAATACAGAATGGTTCAGAAGAAGCTTTTACCCAACTGCAGTCAGGGGACTGAATGAAACCAAGTAATTTGTTGCTTTGTTAGTTTTGAGTGCTATTGAAATTAATTCTTTTTATTGCTTAATTATTGTATTGTTATAAATATGTATTTCTTAACTTTTAGTACTTTTAATGCACGAGAGCCGAAGCAATTTCTATTATATACGTATATAAACAGCAATCAATCAATAAGGGAAGGAGAGAGGTGTGAATATTGTTTTGACATCCGACTCGTGTTGGTGTAATTGATTTAATTTTCATCACAAAAGTCTATTTTGTTGTTTTTTCTCCTATTAGAACCATTCGAATGGCAAGCATCTCTACAGGTGAATGTGTCCTCAAGCTATCTGACTACTTAGATGCAGTGACTTCGCTTGATGTAAGTTGGGTCATTACTTATTTGCGTTTTTCATTCAATATTTCAGTGGTTTGACAGTGTTCTTGAGCTTTGGCTAGTGTTCCTTCCTTCTGATTTGTTTTCATGGCCCAGACACTTTCATTTTCTCCAAAAGGTTTTGCATCAGAAGATACTGCCACTTGTGTTGAGTCCAAATTACCGTATTGCCCATTGATTTGTGTAATACGATTTTGATGCTTGTGTTCGGTTTAAAAAGGCACTGAATGAATAAGGTAGGCTTACCAGTACATATTTTTTCCAATGAATAAACTCACTACCATTGGACACTTTCTTACTAATGCTGTGGCAGGGTTTTGAAAGCAATTAATAGCTTGCAGCAAGCATTTTGTTTTTGTGTCCAACAGTAACAACATCCCACATGCTTGTACATGATGGCCTTTTTATTTGCCCAAAAGTAGTAAAGGGAAAAAAAAAGACATTTGTAATCTGACCAAAAGAAAGTGTGACCTTAATACCATTTTGAATGTACAGCCTGCACTGTGTGTTTGCAAGTGTTGATTTCTAGTGATTCAGCTTTCTGTATATTCTAATTGTGCATTATACATTGTGAGATAAATGAAGTGCAACATTTTCTCAGGTTCAGGGAGAACTGATCGTTGGGGGCACCCTGAGTGGGAAACTGTTCTTCTGGGACAAGTTGTCAGGCAAAGCCGTGGCAGGAGTACAGCCCCACGACAGCAGCATCTCCAAGATAGTCTTCCTGCCCCGGGGGCGTGGTGGAGCCCATTTCATCACCGCTGCGGGGTATGTCCTTGACAGCCATCCCGTCCTCTTGATTGTCCAATGCTGTAAATCTTCAAACTGGTCTTGTACCTTAATGCATGGAGAGAATATACCTTACAGACATGCGTAAATGTATGTTATACAATGTGCTACCGACATGTACTTTCTTTATACTTCTTATTAATGTTATTAAAGTTTGAAATCTTGAGGTTTCACAATAAAAGGCCCTTTCACACAGCAGAGCCAATCCCCAAGAATTAAATCCCCAGGAAATGTGTAAATTGAGGGCGCCCATCCAGAAGTTCCCGAATGAATAATGGGCAGAAGTCCAATCCCACAGTGCCGTGCACGCACATGCACAAGCTGCTGTTGTTTACGTCGCGCAATTCCCGGGGAATTCGGCCAGTGTGAAAGCCCCCTGAAAGACATGAGACTTGATTTGGACTTGCACATTATGACTTGTTACCAATGCAAGTCAGAAAACTACTCAACCCATTAACGTTTTTAATGGCCTATCAACTGAAGTCTTGAGTTCTTAAAATGATCTGCATAAGATTTCGTTCAGCTCGCAACTTCAACTTCAGTCTTGTCTTCCCAAGACCATGTCTGAATCACTTGGCTGTGGCTCGAAATCCACACATCACGCGACTTGACTTGTACGTACAGGTAGACAAACAATCTTGTGACTTGCTTGTGATTGGACCAAATTGACTTGTGACTTGACTTTTACTTACATATCGACAAAGTCTTGTGACCTGCTTGTGATTGGACCAAATTGACTTGTGAGTTGACTTGGACTTGCAGATTTGATGTGCTACCACCTCTGATACATGTACAAACTGGTTATCCGGAGAAATGAAAACTCTATCTTAATGTTTCCTTTACTAAAAAAACCCTGTTGCACAAAGCAACTACCACTTGGCAATGTTTACAAACAGATGGTGACTTTATCCCATGATGTATTGCTGCTAAAGCAGGAATTTCACTCTGTGGTAAACATGGCTGAAATTTAACTGAGCTGAAGTCAATATTTCTTGAAAGTTTCAATAAAAACAAATTACGATTTTAAAGCAAAAAGCTGAAATAGCGCAAGACACCAGTCCCTACTCCTTCTGAAATTTGCCTTGTTTGGGCCTTTGATTGAACCCAAAACAATGTTATCTGTCTGCAAACTGTCCACTGGATGTGTAATGATAGTGGAGGGAAACACCGCATCTGGAACTAGAAAAATTGATTAACTCTGATAGTTTTGTGGAGAGCTTTAAGCCAATTAGTAATGTTTTGATACGTAGTTATATGGGATGAGGAGAACTACAGATTGCTAATCCTGAAGTTGTCAAGAATGATAAATCACACAGACCTTGATAGAAATCAAATTAAACTTTGTTTGGAAGTTTCCAAGTCCAAAATGAGGCAGCAGGATGTTCTCCGACAGGGAGTCCCGGCAGGGAATGAAAAATGAAGTCAGATGTTTCTAGGGGGAGGAATATGAGTCAGTTTGAAGTCCAAAGAGGAAGAAGATAACCCTCTAAATAATGATTGACAGGAGGAAAAGTGAACTGTGGGGAATTTGATTTGCTTTTTTTATTTTTGTTGTTTTGTTCTGTTTGCTCTTTGCTGGTTCTGTTTTTGGTGAGGGGAAGAGGTTGCCATTTTTTTGAGTGCTTTAGTCAAAGTTTGATGTTCCACAAACTGATCTGTGTCCTGTCACACAGTTTTGTCCAAGGTACTCTAATCACCACTCTTGAAAGTTGTCTTTGACTGGACAGTGAAAACTTTTTAGTTGTGGGGCTGATCGGTTTTGGAACTGCAAGTTTTGTAAGATCTGAGGATTTGAATCCTGAGTAAGTATCTTGAGGAAATTTGGCAACAGTACTGTGTAGAGATTCTCTTTGTGAGTGGTGAGGATCGGAACTTTGAAGAATGAGTTGACATTTGGAATGCTCTGATTATATTGATTATTAGAATTTTTGGTAGTGGTCTCAAAATAGAGAATCTTTTTACCCGCGGATTAGCTATAGGATATGTATCACATTTCCTATTTGCCGTGGACAGCCAACATAAGAGATTCTGTATTTAGATAATTTAATGGGCTGTCATCAGTAGTAACAACCCTACCCCCAAATGGGCTGCCTCATTTTCTCTCTCTCTTTCTCTCTTCATCTTTCTTAGTCAGGCCTGCCCTGAAAATCCCCACCCAGTCATTCATGCATGAACACCAAGGCTTAGGCTGATGGTGACTTTTCCTGATTTGAAGGAAGCGCATATTTCCCACATCATTTTCATCATGCTGTTGTGACATAACCCACTTGAAAGAGGTTTCCTCCCTCCCTGCATCCTAAGATATTAATTGGAGGGGGAGGGGAAGTACATACACTCTCGTGACCTTTGCCCCTCATGCACCCGCTGCTGTCCTTTCGGAAAGAAAATCCAGAATTTAAGAAGGAAGTGCACCTGAGGAATTGAATCATCTGGTAAAGAAAGTTAGGTCATACATGCTGGATTGGGTAGTGGTTACTTTAAGTTACACAGCAGGGCTTGATAATGAATCTGCTTTTTATCATTAATTATCCCTGCTAAACCTTCGTTTCCTGTGGTTAAGTGGTTAAGCTCTAGATAGGCCTAGTACCCCTGAAAGAGGTTGGACTTCATTCAGCAAGTCATCAGAAACTTCTTGTTTTAATCACTTCAATGTGGTAGTACATGTATGGCCAAGGACAGTTGTGCCGACAATTTGTGAACTCATGTTCCTCCCACCGAAAAAAGAGCCCCTTATTCCATGGGCCATGTTTGCATGTGATATTATGGGGGTGAATGACTTGCTAGTACCGGTAACTCTCGTCATTTGTCTTGGTCTTCTGGGAAGCGCACTAATCATTGGCCGGAGGATTGGTAAATTAGTTTCACGCATGTGTCCATGCTGGCTTTTGCAATTTGCGACTGTTGTGGTTTGTTGGCATGTTGGGATGAAAAATGGCGCTGGTGAGACTGCAGCTTCCTTCTGTTGCCGTTGCTTTCCCAACTTTCGCAACTCTGCTTTGCGAGGAGAAAAAAATTCGCCCATGTTAGTATTTGATTTCAAATCAGGGCATGCATGTAAATTAGATACCCCTTGGAGGTAAAAATATGGAAATTTGATTTGTAAAGTTTTCATACACATGTACATGTACGTATACCGGGACTGGTGCTTGAGATGCATATCAAATCTACCGGTACTGTCCCTGCTTGCCATACTCATGAACTTTCCTAAAAACCATCTCAGCTCCTGGGGTGAAATTTTTTGAGTGCTGCCATTTTGAACACAGATGCCAAATCAAATGCAGCAGCTGTCTCTGCCCTCTCAGAGACCCATTTATAGTCCTGGTTGGAGAGATGATCGAGAATGTTTTTTTGTGTGTGTGTTATGGGCCTGCACTGGAGTTGATACATACTCATGTACCTTTACGGTATACCCCCTCATTCTTCACAAGTTGATACAGATTGGTGAATGCAGTTTCATGTGAGAATTGGGCACGTACAGTGTGCGTGAGGTATTTATGCAAGCCAGGGCTTAGAGGTGGGCAACATTGCCAGAGTTCATCAGAATATCAGCTTGCTATTAATGCTCACATTTTAGGCTCTACATGTTTTCCTGAATAGCCACATGGCCAAGCTAATAGTCCACCGGCTGCAGACTGGTTACTACTCAGAATCGCACAGTTTAATAATAACAGCACAGATTGGGTTTCAGTGCAGGAATTCTTCACCTGGAGCCCCAAGAGCAACAGGTGCCATCACACTTTTAACCAGTTCAGTTCCAATCAGTTTGCTTTTCTTTTTTTTTTACTGGTGCCTTGAGACTGTTGTCAGGAGTCTGCCTGATATGTTGCTGAGTATTTACAGTGCGCAAAATCAGGCACAAAAAGTGGTCCCACAAAATGTACCAGCACAATCAATCTTGTGCCAAATTGATCAGACATAAGTCACATCTGAAGTTAGCAGTATCCAGAGCAAGGTCTACATGTAGGTCTGCAGCCATTGAAAAAACACGGGGAAGTGCTGACAATAGAAGCTCACGAAGTCCATATCAGATACGGCCATATATATGTATACCGCTGTGTGTACCAATGTCACAAAAGAAGGCATGTTATTTTAATATAAGCACAAAAACAGGATGAAAAAACCCCAGAATTTCTCTTTTGGGACTTCTACGATATACCTTTATATTTCCTTGGGACAGTTTGTCTGACCACATCTGCTTTTGGTCAGACAAATACCAAAAAGTGGTGAGAGTATGTCCAGTATGCTGTGCATAGTTCCTGCATTAGCCGATATCATCAAATAAGATTCAAGAAAAGACCGGCCTTGAAATGTGAGACTGTGATATCACAGGCAATACAGGGGTGAACTGCTGCAATTCCTGCAAAAACTTCAAACTGGAAAGTCAATTCAATTGGATGTCCATAAATTCTGATTTAAAATGGCCCCTCATTGTTTTGCTTTGAGATTAATATACAGGCCTGGGCCTTTGGATGAAGGGACAGTTTGTGCCAATGGGAATGCTGCTTAAACCTCTGTGAAAATCTCTCCACTGAGTTCATGCCTATTTGGTAGGAAGTGACCCATTGGGAAGTTGAATTGATTTCTTGTTTTTCTCTCCAGTTAGCTCTCAAATGACAGCTGATAGCAAACATGTACCATTTGTTCCTGCTGTGTGCATGGGCAAGTCTGTATTCCAGAAGACCCAAACAAGAAAGAAATCCCAAGAATGTGCCTTATCAACAAGAGGTACCATAGCATAGACCTATCTAATGAAAAAAATTGTCAAGGTGAGTTGGGAATAGCAAGTCACTCTGACTAACCCATCACCCAAAATGGCTGGCCATAAAGGAAGGTGACATCCATGACAGAATGCAGACACCTTCAGACTTGTACAGGAAGCAAGCATTCGCCCCTGGTGTCTTGTGACAAAGGAGCCTGCTCACAAATTCCCCCCTGAGTATCTTGTTCTTTCCTTTTTACCTGTGCCAGTTTCCTGTGGCTCAGGGTTCTGGGAGCATACAGTACAGCCAGGGGATGAAACAAAACAAGACAATCAATCCGTTCAACTATGAGACGAGGCTGGAATGAGTGCCTCATATTGGAAAGGTGTTGTGCCTTTGAGAATGGCACTTGGAGTTCACCTACTTGGAAGCTCAGTCACAGCATGGGGGGGAATACATGTTGAAAAATGTAACAATTCTTGAGCATCTGTTGTCATTCCGTGAAGGAGTTCCACTCATCAACTGAACCTGTCCGTAGGGTAATTTTTGTAAGTTTGCTTTGGCATGGGAGAAACCTTCATGTTACGCACTGGTTGTCAGATGTGGAATGTCAGTGCAGAATGTACCACCACACCATGTGAGCAGGAGATTTGGCAAAGTTTTTTAACATGTACCCACCACAATTCATATCACTGATCAGCGTTTTTTCCAACCAAATATGCATGCATGTGGATTCCATAAAGGTTATTATTGTGGAACCCAACTTGCTCCGATTTTGAATAATACTCTGACTTACCATTATTGCTTGGTATGCCATGAAAAATCCACATTTTGTTTGATATTTTACTTGGTGTTTCGATAACTTGAATGTGATTTTCAGGGACTGGAAGGAGAAAAAACTAGTCAATGATTTTGACCATGTGCCCATTGATGAGATGGCACAGCCTGACACGTACCTAATTGCATATTTACATGTAGATGCTTGGGCAAAGAGCCTGGACTAAACATGGCCGCAGGCATAAGCTGTTTGCTCTCAAACTCTGACTTGAAACAGGGAAAAACGGAGGAAAGGACCATGCTAGATTGAGACAGTGCAGATAAAAACCGGTGCACATAATGAACAAATTTATAGTCCTTTTATACCAGCCAGGCAGAATAATCGCATCAGGGTTATGGAACGGGTATGGCTCCTTCGTCTGCAATTTGCCTGATAATTAGTCCTGTCACATGCCTAGGACACTGTCCTGAAGCTGATTAATTCTTTGGCTGTTTGTCTGGTCGAAGTGTTTTGGGGATTTTGCATTTCAGGGTGACAATTTTTTTGACATTTTTTTCCCACTTTAAACCAAAAATTAATCCCTGCAGTTCAACAAACTGATAAAGCTTATCACACAGTGGATCGGATTCCTTCAAATGTCTAAAGCCTACATGAGATTAGTTTACACTGATGCTATATCTTTGAAACAGACCTCTACTCCTGCAAATGATGTGAAAAAAGCCAATAATGTTATTGTTATGAAAAAAGCCAATAATGGTACACTCGTTGTTAACGTGTCTTATTGAAGGGCTTTTCCCCAGTGTGGCCCATAATCAGGGTGATGGCATGATGTCACTCATGACAGTACAAGGGTTTTCTGCACAAGTATGTGAACTCAAATGTACATGTAGCTTGTTTGAAGGATCTGTACATACATGTACATGTACCTCTTGCTTGTTGACAGACTTGTGCAGTAATCACCACAAAATGACTTTAGCAAAAACCTACCCATTGTGAAGTATAGTGTGTATGTAGTTGCAGCATCAAAGCTGCAGTCCAAGAAGGAAGATATGCCAAAAGATCTTACATTAGCATTCCCACCACAAAATCCCTAAGTCAGAAACCCTGTGCAATACAGAAATTGAAAAGGAAGATGAACTAAATGCAAAGTAAAGGGTGAGACATTTAAACAAAAAAAAGATTTTCCCAAATGAGTAAACAGAACCACCCCTTTAGAGGTTTGACATTTTGATTGACACAATCTGGCGTTCATTTTATTGGAAATGATGATTTTTGGAACACTTTACTGTTTAGTCATATCAAAGGAATACCATGAATTAATCGTCAGAACTTTGTGCCAACTATTTAGATTGTATACAATTTGTTGTGTTTAAAGTTTTCAGTGACACCATGGTAAGAGTGGGACGTTTACACATTAAACAGTATGGGAAAGTTTTCTAAATGTTTTTCATATTAAATGGAAATCCCAGCCTTAAATAAAAGATGTATCTTATGTCCCATGAGCACTGTAGAGCTCAATATTCAAGCAACTTCATGCCGAATATTTTGCAACAGCTCGACCAAGGATAGCTAGTCAACTGCACAGAGATTTGGAAGATGTCTGGGTCCAGTCTTGGATTTGTTTGAATTGATAAAGACAGTTGTTGTTTTGTTAAGCCTTTTTTCTTTTTTGGATCATTTTTAGGGGGGCAGACACTGCCTCATAAATTTTCCAGCTGGGGGGTTTGTAGAAGCTATCCGGGATTAAACTCTCCAGACTGTCTCGTTTGGATCTAATTTGCATCTAGTAATCCCTTTTCCCAAAGGAAGCAATTTCTGGGAGTTTTCCCAGTGAAAACAAGCCTGTTATTTAGATCAGCCGTGCTAAAATTGGACATTGTGATACCAGTAGGCCTTGGTGTCATCATGTTGTGGGTTGGCAATAGACATCTGTAGAATTTGGAAAAACTCACAAATTCAGCAACAGACAATGGAGTTTGTCTTTTCTTCGAAAATCCTCCACAAACAGTTTTTCCACAACCTTCCTCTTGTCCAGAAGTCTGTTTTCTTCCCTTGTGACCTCCTGTGACCCAGAGTTTGACCACCCCAACACAGTGCCACTGACCCTCCCTTCCACTACAACTCAATAAAAAAAGGAGGCCCTTCAATGGTGTCAACCACCCATTTACACTACCTGCAACAAGCGTGGACAAAATCATTTATCAAGGATGACGGGTTTACTCACAAAGCCCGGGCATGAAAAATGCCCAGTTTACTTGAAAATGGCAAGTCTGAGGATTGCAGGCACTAACTGCATGTGTCAGGTCATTAACCTTTAGTGACTTGTTTTCTTCAAAAGCTGCAGGTTATCCTTCATTTAACTGTTCACTTGTCTTCTTTTTTGTTCCAAGTGAAAGAAAGTTACTCTGAATTGTTTTCTGTCCATAAACTGTGACATGCAGATTACACATCCACAATTTTGTTTGAGAACCGACAACATCTTAAATTTTGAAGTCACTGAATCGATTTTTCTTGAGAGTGTCCATATTGTTGAAAGATGCATTTTGAAACTGTACTTTCAAAGTATTGCGTTCACACCAGTAACAGCTAGATTGTACACAAGTGAAGTGTTACATTGGTAAGATTTAAAGACTGTTTTCCAAAACCACTTGTTGTACTCACCAGTCATGTGATGCCACTAGAATGCAAGCAAACAGTATTTCACCCTGCCCATGGGGAGTTGTACCTTTGTGGAAACCCACCTCAGTGGGTCAGTAATCTATGACAGTCAAATCACCCAATGAAAAACACAGTATATCGGGTCAAGTAAATGATTGCTGGGAAGTGTCACAAATATCCCCGATTGCATCTGTCTGATTTGATGGATGACTTCTTCAGTAGTACCCGCCTTGCTGGTCCATTAGACACACCTGTCTTGGCTCCCCTGAATTTTCCCCCACTTGTTTTTTGTTTCATCCACACTTTCTGACAGCCAATTGTAAATACAGGATGAATGTCTTCACTTGTGGTTTGGAATCATTTGACCACCTGTGAAAATGAATACAGTAGATCCAAACAAGTTTTGGATTTTAGTCACAGGGCAGGGAGTTTCCAACAGTGAATCTGAGTCTGGCCCAAAGTTCCCACCTCAAACCCTTTTTGTGACTGGTCACCAGTTCTCAAACCAGATTCAGAAAAGTGTCATGCAGCTTCAGAGCAGGGCCTGATCCAAGTTTTAAAAAAGTGATCTGGTGTGCAAGGATGAATTTATAGCCTGCAGTTCTGACCACAGGAGGGGCAATGTTGATTTTACCTTTATGCAACCCCATGAAAAGTGTAAGGTGATATAGCTGGATGGTGTGTTGCTGTTTGGTGGTTTTGGTTGCCCAGTGATAAATTAAAATCTCCCCCATCTTTTGATTTGTGTAAAGGTTGATCATTATAAAGGATCACCATCAATCTTGGAGTGGCCCACAGCACGATGTTTGCATCGCTCTTTCAAAAAGAAGTCATGCATTTCGTCCAAAGCTGCTAAACTGATTTTTGTCGTGATTGATATACGATAAGTACAGAAAGGAGGGGTTATTTTACTTGATACAGTTAAGGGTTCTCCCGGATGGAAAAACAAGTGAATGGTGTATATTTCATAGACTGCCTTGAGCTCTTGAAGTAAAGTTACAAAAAAAATGATCGAATTGAGAAGCCACAAACTGTGTAAGGTTTCAAGCTGTCTTTTTACTGGAACAACATACGTGTAGGCCTACCTGTTTTTGTAACAGTTGGGTACCCACAGAACTTTAAAATCCTGGCAAGTCGTAGCAAAAGCAAAGTACATGTATGTTGACGGCACAGATTCTTGATGACTACATGTACCCTTGCTAATGTACTCTCTTCTGCAATCTCAATCATATGAAATTGTCAGCAACTGGACTCAAAAACAAAGCATTAGCTTTTGATGCATAGCAAAGGCTTCCTCCTGTTTCGAACTCATGGTATGTCAGTATTTTGGGATAAAAAGTTGTACCCGTCTCTCAGAAAAGGTGTGTTGAAATCTGAACTTAATTCTGAAAATGGATCTAGGTACCTGACATTTTTGTCAGCTGTTAGTTTCTGAAGAATTCATCACGACAACAGTTAAGTTGGTGTGCTGCGTTCAACATCCCTATTAGATTTACATGTACAGATACCCCATCAAGTGCTTTCCATTTCTAAAAAATGAAACTAACTTGATTTGCAGCAGAAGCAAGAATGGACCCCATGTGTGAATGTTTGACTTTTGAGAATGGTACGAACAGGGATCGTAAGATACAGAACTATGATTCTGACTTGGAATCGAAATGTAAATCTTCTCAAGTCCTTTGGAAAACTTTAGTTCTTGATCTGGTAAAAGCTGTTTAGAATATGCATTTTATTAGAAGATGAAGTAGCTGGCGTGCTACAGCATTAAGTTTGCATTTTTGTTTTTCACTGAAGTTTTACTAACAACCAATGTGTAATTCCTTTGAGATATTTCAAAACTGGTACCCTCTATAGGTGTTTATGCCTGGCATGATTGTGTAGATATTTTCAAAACTGTAATCTCTCCTTGTCACTTTTGTAGACGTAAAGCGATTGCGCCACATGAATTATTATACACAGGCCTTAGTTTCAAAATGTCAGGAGATGGGGTCTGACTGTGTTAAGAAATGCATGCCTTGATTTTGTTCTCGTTTTTGGCGCAGTTGCAAACATCCGGCAAAAAAAGTAAATTTGGCTGGGAAAAATGTGGACTATTTGTTCTGATAAGCCTATTCTATTTTTGCTGCTGAACCTTAGACAGATGGCAAACAAACTGCAATATGATACACTTAACTTTCATGAAAGTGATTGGCTGTTATGAGACCTCTTGATGATTTGCTGTAAATCACAAGGTTTGTTTAGTTCCGTCAGTTTGTAACAAGTGCCGCTGGCCCACGCCGGGCTGGCCCTCTCTCCAACAAATTGCTCATTTGGAGTGTTGGTAAGCGTTAACGCTATGATGAATAATGGCACTTAATTCTTCATAGTCACTGTCATCCGGTCCCGCAAAGTTTGCACAAGATGTAAACATTTACAATTGTACATTCTCTCTCTTCCGCTCGTTTCTTGCTTGGTTTATGAGCTCAAGGAGAGAAGGATGTCTTTTCTGTTTTTTTGCTGGTGGCGCTGTGTTCCCGAGTCTGACCCCCCTCTGGATCCTTACCCACAAAATGTCGAGTGTCACTGACCTTTCGCCTTCCATTTGAAGGGCCAACTAATCCTCATCAAGTGTCCATGGCATTACAAGAACCATGCCAGCTTCATCCACTTTTGCCGAATACCTGACTGATGGCAATACGAATTTGTGTAAAATTTCATGTCCATATACTTCTAAATTGCTAGTGACAGGTGAAAAACTGTATGGCGTGTTGTGCTCATTTCAACAGTTGCTTTTGTGGCAGAAGGCAGAGTTGTTTACTTGAGTCACAGAACTGGGTCACTCCGCTAAAGTGAGAAAAATGTCTCTTGACTTCATTTTGCTCGGGGAAAATCATGTAGTAATATTATCCAGTTCTTTTCGAAATAGTCTCCTATAACCAACCTAGATTGAAGTTGATCTGCTTTTTATGTTGCAGAGCCAATTTGAAAAACATTTGGATCAGTGTGACCTGTCTTTAGGGTAAAAAGAAAGACATAGTCGTACAGTGCCCTTTGAAAGACACTTTACAGGTTCTACTTTTTCTCGAAAAAGCACCTGGACTGCCAATTATACATTTATGTACACTTGTTCACTGTTCCTTCTTTCTGTTGTGCAAGAAGTACCAGATTTTGGTGATTTCTGTTCACACTGTTACAGGGAGTGCCCTGTAATGACGTCTTTACCTCATCTGTAATATGTGTAACATCACAGACAAGAAGCACTTCCAGGAATAATCCCAAACTCCCAACGAGAATTTTTTTTCCTTGAAAAATTCTGCCTTGATAGTCAGTGGTTTTAGTTCAGCCCACATGAATTTGGAAAGGTTATGCACTGGCACGTTCTTGTTCTTAGAAATGATCGAATGGTTCTCTGTGAATTTTTAGATACAGGTACATGTACATGGAGGTAGTTATTAGTACTTCAAGGGAGGAGAATCTTGTAGGCTCAAACCTTGTCTCACTTGACATTTTACGTTTGTTGCTTTCTTTTGGGAGACATATGCCTTTCGGCGACAGATTAATTTAAACTTTTAGCTTCCCTGGCTATCACACTGTCTATTATTGTCTGTTTTTAAATATTTGTTAGTTTTTCACCCGATAGTATTAGGTTTTAATTTGAAAACCCAAATAAGTATAATTATTATTATTTCCCCTCCTAAATCCTTCAATTTCAATGGGATGCTACACACACCCAAGGGGGTTAGGGTAAAAAAAAATCAATATTTACATTGCTGCGAAGGGAAACATCCTGTGTACTTAATGTACATGTATCACATTTACCAACAAAGGTTTTTCCACAAGTTGAGATTTACTTCAATTTTTTTCCTTTCAGCGGGAGACTTTAGTCACATTTTGGTAGGTGAATGTTATAGCCATCACATCAGTTAAAAACATCTCCCCACAAACTGTGTCTCATTCACATTTGAGTCACCACCAATAGGTTTCTTGCAGCAGCTGGAAAAAATTATCACATCTTGTTTTGGAGTTTTAGCTTGGAGGTAATTCAGTATGTTCAGTGTTGTGATGATTGTGTGATCATGTATTTAGCAAGATATTGTGTCTGTATATTCCTCACAGCGATGGCTCCATTAAAGAGTGGGACTTGTACAGCATGACATGCGTGAGGGCACTACATGGCCACAAAGGGTCCGTCCGGGATGTTAAGGTATGCCTTATAATTATTTCAATTTGACCTCATGTGGGAGCTATAAAACCTACATGCTTTTATAACGAAGTGGAAAGATGCAAAGTAAAAATAGTTTGTGCATATCAAGATATAAAAGTTGAATTTTTTCACAAAATTTCCACGTTTTCTCTTCACTTTCAAAGAGACCTGTGTATGTGATCAGTTGCAAACACATACAAACAGTTCATTTTGAAATCAAAGAAAAAATGAGGAAGTTTTGTTGCAAAACCCAGCGTTTGTTTGTCCACATTTCTTACATGCTGTGTGTTAAAGACCTTTTGCCATTCTCATTGTTCAGGTATACATGTAGGTAACGCTAACAACAGTCCTGTTTTCTCTCTTTATTTTGCATTCTTGCAGAATATCTTCACATTACGATTACAAACACATGTACTTCAGCTATATTTTGAAATTAACATTGGGCTGATGTTTTAGGCATTGTATCGCCTCAGGCAGTCACACCTGGGACTAATTACACACTTTAGGTCATATGTAATCGTTCATGGTAGGATTAGTCAGAAATAGGAGGAGGCATCTCTTTGAAAGAAGACAAAATGTAAGGAGTGCAAAAAGGTTGTCTAGTCTCTCTGCTCTTCTATTTGAAAATAGATGTATGCACATTCATGCAGTTGCCATCAACACATTAGTCCTCGGGCTCCCCTTCCTTGGAGCTTACAGCTGCTAAAGACTCTTGACATCCCCTATTTCCCCCAAACCACCCTCAATTCACCTTTGATAGCAGGATGTGTCCAAAATGAGCATTTTATGGCTAAAGGCTCTGACTACTTTCCATGATTTGCTAATGGCAAAGACAGAAGGCATAGCAGAAGCCACAAAATATGTCAGCTATGCACTCGTAAACATGTGTGACCCATCCCTATGGGAAAACAGGTTGAACAGAGGGATGAAAATGTAGCAAAAGTGGATTTTCATTCTTACGAAGGGACAGATATCTTTGCTAATTAATTTTGGCTAATCAACTGGGGTGTTCATTCTAATCACTGGGGTGATGTAAAAGTTCACCTTTCAAAGAATCATTTAAAGTTTTCTTACTGAACAAAGTTTTGGCAAAGTAGTAGTTTTTGCAGTTTTAAAATAGTAGAAACTTCCCTTGCTTCCCTTCAAAATGGTTTTTCTTCCAAATCCACATATCCATCCCTTCTTCAAACGGAGCACCACATTGTTCCCCAGGATATGGGTCAAGTAGCCAGGGAGGCAGGGAAAGAGTTCTTTAAGGGATTTCATTTCTGAGCACAACCCAGGAAAGTTAGAATGTCCAACAACCTGATGCTCCCCACGGTTGCCTGAAGTGTGAGTATTCCAAAATACCCATGCCCAGGTTACTGACACCGCACACTGCTTCTCCAGAGACTTGCCCCCCTGACTCAGACCCGCTTATCTGTGGCTAGCCAAAAGCTCACTGCAATATATCTTGCCTCATCAACTCTAATTAAGATAGAAGACATGGATTGGGAGGGGCACCTCGCATGAAGACTCCAAGGATTTGTCATAGGCGTTATCAGATGCCAAGTTTTGGTGTGTACAGTTCTGAATGGCAGTGCAGAAAAGCCACCGGGAAAACGGCAGATTCCCTCACCAGATTTCTGGCAGATATTTTGCTCGTAAAATTCTGGAGGGATGTGTGTAATTGATGCTGATCCCTGCGAAAGACACCTTCAATAGCCATTAACAGGAAAATCTGTCATTGGCTTGGAACTTGTTGTGACTTTAAGAAAGTGTTGTCCATTGGATGTGATTGGTTCCTTGAAAAAGTATTGTTGCTCTTGCCAATTTTCTTGTTGGCATGCCAGGGTGTTCACAATATCTGAAGATTTCAGTTTTGTTTCTCTGGAAGAAATTGAATTGAAGCTTCACTCTTCTCTCCAAGTGTGGAAATTATTGCAGAGATTGAGATCCAAACTGTCAAAATTTGTGCTGGCTGTTATGCAACACCCTGCCTTATGTGTGTGACATGCATTGATTTCTGAAAGGAAAAGGCATTGATTTTATTGCAAGAACTTCTCTATCCAGTATGGAGCTGATGGGCACATGATGAACATAGCCTCATTACCTTGGTAGCAATGTATTCCTTCAGCATAAGGCTTCATCACGTTGGCCATTTCTAGGCCCTCGTCTTCACAGAGATTGAGTGCATTACACATTGTGTCACATACAACAGCTCTCCCCCACATGTGGACATCAGTCTTCTTGTTTCTTGAGGAAACTTCTAACATGAGACACATACCAACAAGAAAGCAATATGGCGTTGATCACTTTGCAGGAAAGCAAAAGGTGCTGAATTGATGGTGCGTTGCCATGGTAGACTTTTGGGCCTTCTGCCACTTTACAGTTGATATGCAGGTGCGGGCCAGAGATGGAGACTGTTATTCTGGAGCCATAGGGGCCTATTTCTAGAGCCCGCCCGAGCTATTTTGTTCCAATCAACTGAAAGGTTTCAGCCAAATTCTCTTGGGCTGAGTGTTGCTCGTGCCGGGTGTTGTCAAAGCTCCTCAACTCTTTTATCATTGCTCTTCACGCCTCAAAATGGCCGGGGCTGCATGAATTCTCTTTGAGACACCTCTTTGATGGCCTCTGCAACCCAGCGGGAGTACTGCCATTTTGGGATTAGATCAAAAGAGGATACCGGTAGCTGTAAACTGTCCATTGGGTCGCATCAAAACTTTGAGTGCACATTCAGGGTTGGTGTCAGGAGTGTGATGAATTCTTTGCAAAAAAAGTGGTAACAGTTGTGAACTTCAAATTTCATGTTTATTCATGATTTCCATTGTGACAGGGATGTCAGAGAGCAATTGAGTACTTGGCATTTGACTGATCATCTGATTCATGATTTTCCCAGAAGATGTTTGGCCTTCACAAAAGTTCATTGCACCAATTACCTTGGGCGAATTACCAAATAGATGTACATAAGTATTTTACTCTGTCATCGCTGGATAACACATTTAACTACATTAGGCTTCAATCAAAAAAGTGCACCCTCTTGGATGCGTAGTTCTTCCCATCCATCAAAATGCCATGTGGAGCGGAAAGATACAATTCTGCAGAAATTCATCGTCATTTTAACTTGGAAATGGATCTGTGATCCCTTCCCCCTTGAATCCCTCCACATTTCCTGGTCTAGTTATGCACCAGATTAAAAAAGATGATAAGTTGATAACACATCGCATGGGTGGGGTCAGTCAATCCATACTGCATCAAACATTCATTAAGAGCTTTGAGCATTTGGGGAGAAAGATTGATCCAGTCATAAGACAAGGGGACCAGTAAGTTACCGGCACTTTTGAGTGACACTGCTTGGGTGATGGTTTTGACATTTTTGCCATGCCTTGGGCATTCCAAAGTCCGTTCTTCATATGTATCAATGGAGGTCTTTTTGGATTGAGTCCAGAGAGTGTTTTCCGTTTTAAAATGAAACTCGGTTTTGGTCAATTGCTACCAAATCCAGCAAAAATGAAAAAAAATTAGTCAAGTTACATGTACACGTATACAGTAAATAGCTGAAAAGCTAAGTACAAGACAAAACAAGCAAAGTTGTACAGTATAAATAAATACAATCAGTTTTTCACCAGAAAGGGTGCTCATGCAGTGATAAACAAATGCACACAGGTTCTTCCCTGAAAATATTCTCCTGCAGTGTACCTTGAATGTGTTGAATGAGACCTTCCACAACATTTGTTGTTCGCACCATCCTTATACTTCCCATTACTTCCGTTAGTGAGTGAGGTGCCCTTTTGGTGCACATGGGAGATCCATCATGAACCGTCGGTACCACACTCATAGGCCTTATCCATCTGAAATTCAAATTACTGGGGTGATCTTCATAATCGTCTACTCCAGTGGCGGTAAACATTTTCCTTTTTCAATTATTGAGCAACCCTTTTTTCACACTTTTTTTCCTCGATAACTGGTTTCACTCGGTAATCACCTCCACTTCTCATGGCCTCTGCCGGATTATTGAAATGCAGTATTTATCCAGAGATATCTAGCTTCGAGTTCCACCACCTCCAAAATTATGCTGGCAGGTTACGATTCAACATAGATTTAGTCTGCTGAATGAATTCTAACTGGGATTCTTGCTTTTGAGAGGGGATGGCATCGTGCAAAATCACTTCCAGCTGGTTTGAGAGCAGCCACTTCAGGAAGTACCAACCTGCATTTGAAAACTTGTATTGATGCTCTAATTTGTTTCTCA
The DNA here is from genome assembly GCF_054643075.1 of Acanthaster planci. NCBI lineage: Eukaryota > Metazoa > Echinodermata > Asteroidea > Valvatida > Acanthasteridae > Acanthaster > Acanthaster planci. Next base: position 23,120,904 of record NC_141777.1, read on the forward strand.
GTTGTGTTGTGCCACTGACTTCCGAAAAGTCCATTCAACTTGTTGTCTAGCGTAGCCAAGTTTGAAAGCTAAGTCATGATGGAAGTGTCAGTTTTAAGATGAGGCAGGAATATAAACATGGAGTCGATCTTGGGGATGCCAGCACCAATCAGGTCAAAATTTAAGAGGCCCTAGCTATGCATATAATTTTTGCATTCAATCCATGGCCAGGTTCAGTAGAGATAGAGGGCAAGGAACAAGCCACAACAGTGGACTGTAGTAGGGTATTTTATGTTTATACCCAAACTGCATCGTCAAAATACATCTTTTGCTGTCCTTATTGGACAATTAGTTTCAGGTGAGATATGAGTTTAAAGGTACTATTTTTCCCCTCAGCAATAACTGAGATCATCATACAATATGTAAAAATGCCCATCATAAACATTTTGTCCAGGGTATATTTAGGCAATAGACCCTATTCGCGGGCTACCCAATTTCAGTGGTATTCCTGAACGTATTGTATACATTCGAAACCCTTAATGGAATGGTACCAGGTGATTTGGGGGGTCGGAATGAAATTGTAGCATAGAGTCTGGTTCTTTAAATTTAACGTTTTCAAATAAATACATAACGATGGGGAATCTGACTGAAATTGGGTCCCCGTGTATACGGTTTCTTAATTTTAGTTGTTTTACCATTTTGCAGTATTCTCAGCTCAGAAGAGTTATGGTAAATGCACAAAGTCTGCAATCAACCTGTCATCTTTGTTTTAGTTGTGTCAAGACCCTCTGCATTGGCTCAGGACATGTTCAGTAACTTTTAATACCATTTTTTGGTCAGGTTTCTGGTGACCGTATTGTGAGCTGTAGTGATGACGGTAATGTCAGGATCTGGGACCTGTTGACCCCACCCCTCAGACTGGGGGACAAGGGGGAGGATGATACCATCGAAACAAAGACCATTGACCAACGGCAAGACAGATAAGTGCCAATAGGTATGGCCAAGATGTCATTGACAGACTGTCACATCAGCCTTATAGGATTATATTGACTCTCAACCAATCCTAGTTCACTTTGAACAATTTTCACTTCATTTGATTGAATCCATATGTATAAATCTACAGATTTTGGTTTATGGATGCGTTAAAAATGTGCCAGTTATGATACATGTAGTAGGCTTGTGGGATGGAAGCTGTTGAAAGTTTCCTCCTCCCCAGGTCAAGTCTTGAGTGTGACCAGGACATGGTGTCTGGCTCCTTTTGTGCTCCTTGGGAAAACCTACAAACTCTGAAAGGATACACAGAAATGACACCCAAGAATCGGCTCTACGAGTTATTGAGTTCAATTTTTATATTTGTTGAAACTAGGGTACATTGACAGTAAATTGACAATGTGATGACCACATAGTGCACATTATAATGTTTTGCTTGAAATGGCAATGCCAGAAGCTACATGTAAGAAACAGGCACTGGTGGCAGAAGGGGGGCCAATTGCCCCCCACACACACCCAAGTGTGTATTTGCCTGCAACTGGGGACCCCCTAGTGTTCCTCTTTTGTTTGTACTTTAACTTTTTTAGAAGACCACCCATATGTTTTGTACACAGTTGTCAATCGGGGACCCTCTGTCAATCGGGACCTTATTGTCCTCTTTTGTTCAGGGTCCCCAGTTGAATGCAGAAACAAACTCACGTACACGCACACTGGGGAGGGGGCATGCCCCCATACTTAGCAGTTACTAAAATGAGTCAGGGCTTCATGGACTGATCTATTAATGGCCAGTGTCTGACGGTTTCACACTTCCTCCCCCTTTGAAAATCATTCTACCGCCATTGGCCACAGAACGTATTCCAAATTTGACATTATTACAATATTCAACGATTCATGGGATTCTTGCACACAGATCGAATATAACTCAAGGTGTATATTTAAGGTTCCAAAAAGACGTTTGGTTTGGTTTGTCATCCAAATGAGCATGAAAATCTTCAAGCAGTGATAAAACCCTGCAAAGTTGGCAACAAATTGTGCGATAGAAAGAAGGTTCCCTCATGGTTGAAGTGTAACCAATCAGGTCAGTCACATTCAATGGAACAGCTGAGCTGAAAATCTTGCTGTAGCAGATTTACATGTAATTGCTCAGCCGAGGACCCATGTGGGGAAAAATGAGGACTTGGTACTGTTCGCTTCAATCGTCTATGGGTTTACTGTAGTTTACAGATACAAATGTAATATAGTTATTTCATTGGTAGAGACATCTTTCATTTCCAGACCTGATTTTAATGAAGCAAGAGAGCATTTTTTTACTAATAGTGTGTTGCTTTAAGTGTCCAAACTGTCTTGCCAGTATAAAGAATATTTTCAATCACACGTGTGTAGATTGCGTGTTCTCTGTGGATGCTTTATTTTGTGTCACTTTTATAACAAAGTACCTGTGTTATAACAAAATAATATTTGATAATATTCTTCGCCGTTGGATTTGGGTTTAATTACCAATTCATAAGTTTAAAAGAGTTGCGTTTGTTTAGCATAGTTTATATTCACAAGTTTTGGTAGGGTTTTAAATAATCGATATTTACACCATAACAAAGCTTTCTTATTAAAGATTCCTTTATTCAGTAGCTTGTGTAAGGTAATGAATTGTACCTTTTTGTAACAAGAAAATGGTTGTTTCTATTTATCTGTATATTATCACCTTTGAGTGACACCGTCCACCATATGCCGTCCGTATAATTCACGTTCAAATGAGATACACGACTGAGTGTAGTTTTATAAGCTTAATTTAGCGGTATATATCCATTTCTTGTTCCCGTTGAAGCTTCCTGTTATTAATATAATAAAGCAGGAACGCCTCTACATGAAACCAACAGTTTAAAAGTCTATTTGTTTGCTCTTGCCAAAGAATACAACCCCCAGTTTCATGTCGCCTATTAGACAGAAGCTTCGTCCATCGCTCAGAGACTGTCAGACCCCCCCCCAGCGTACTCCCAGCTCGGGGTACGTTGACCCAAGAAGCATTCGTATTTGCATCAAGTGCGGCAAAATCGGGAATCACTTTAGTATAGGCAGTGAAATAGGCCTGTACTTGCGGTTCATAGCTCTCTTCTGCTCCCAGCGAAGCTTTTTGCTAAATGTGTGCACATGTATCAACTCTGCGTTGTGAAATTTTCCGGAGTTCATGATTGAACTATCAAGGATTGTACGCTCGCATTCACACAACCCTTCAAGACGCAAACACATAAGAACAAAGCAACTGACAAACTTGCGTGTCACACTTTGGGCAGGGCGTTGTTTCTGTCGTTGCGATGCACACGCAGTCACATGGTGGTCTTTTCAAAGCATTTTTACCGCCAAAATGACCAAAAAACGCAAAGGCTGCCGTTCTACGAAAAGTTTAACGCCTCTAAACTTTGGGTGTTTTCAAGGAGTCACTAATTTATTTGTGGTGTGGCTCAAATAGCAATGAAATGAACGATTGTCATGCGTGATCCTGTGAGTGTGGTTTACAGCGTGGGTGTATAATTTTTCAACCGGCATGGAAACGCAAAACTTATTCGGGCCTGTCACAGATGAACCAAACTTAAGGTGACATTTACTGAATACCTGTACCTTCCAGTCTATGTTGCTTGACGAGCGCGCGGGGCTGTCTCATTGAGCACCAGAATTTGGACGGTTCTTATAATTTCCCTGACTGTTCACGTTCTCTTAACTTTGTCAGTTGACCAAGCGGGGGGTGGATCCAGGAGTTTTTCCAATGGGAGGTCATCGGACCTGTCAGCTTTTTATGTCCAATTGTTGCGGACAGGTAGGCACATGCATCACATACAGGCCTTACAGGATCTCGTCTTGTAACTATTACCGTGATTGTTATTTCATTTCTTTATATTTTTATTTTTTTAACTTTACATTGGGGGTGGATCCGCGCCAAGTCCATGGACATCTGTTGATCAAATAGTGGAAGGTATTCTGTGGTGGCGCTTGTTCAGTATGTGGGACTTGCTTCGTAGCTTGGTTATTTTTCCCAATAGGGACTGTTTTTGCATCCAACTGTCCCTCAGGCCGATCTGTTTCCTCCCCGTCGACTGTTTACCAACGAGCCGTGTAGCGGGCATGTGTCCTGACACAACTTGTTGCCATGGCTTGGAGGGGAATCAACCCCTGTACAAACACCACGCTGCTCCGGTGTTTTTTGTCTTGCCCCGTGGGCTTTGGTCTTCGGAAGCCGCTGGTTTCTGAAAATTCACGTTGTCGTGTATTTCTGTCGGTCCCCTTGATACATGATGGCGAGAGAGAAATATGAGTGTTTAAGACATCTATTGATGAAACAAAAGTGCAGTGGAGAGAATATGATAAGGCTGCTGACGCAAAGAGAGGATTACTGTTGAGTTTCCATCAGAATCAATAAAACTTTTCCAAGGTTATAGCAATAGCAAAATCAAAAGGATAACTTGTTATTCAGGAAAGTCAGATCTTTGAGAGGATCTCGTCTGAGGAACGATATAGTTTGTGGAGCGGTTTGATTTTCTCTTCAAGTGTCACTGGAGGGAATTGGGGCGATGTCAAACGGAAACGGGGCTTTGTGCGATTTGGCGGCATCCACAGTACGTGTCATGCATTAGACGCTGTCTCCAGACGTCCGGCCGACTGCGGAGACGGTGCTGTCAACAAAGTGTGAGCCTATTAATAGGAGGGGTTCTTCCGCGAAATAGCCCCTTCCCCGCTTACCCCGCATGATCCGGGTGCTTTTCTCTGTAAACTTTTTCCAAGAATGTTGGACGATTTTAGGGAAGCTTTCAAACCAATTAATGCCAGGTGTTACAGCCTCCAGCCCCTCTCCACCCCTTCAAGACAAACGTCTAGACATATCCAGTCCGATAAGCCATAGTTGTACATGTACTTGTAGATCGGCGTCGATCCTGTTTAATATCGACTTGCCATTGTTGACTGCAATCAAGGGTCAATGCGGTGCGACTCCTTCTAAATACAACCATTAAAAATGCACCTTTGTGTCTCCATAAAACTTGATTTCAGTTTTTTGTTGCCGTTTTATAGGGTAATTTGGTTTTCCTATTTTCCTGTTAATGACAATTTCCATATTCATGTGCAAAATTGTAATGTCGTCCCGGGGAGAAAACCGCAATGTTACAACGCATTGATATGTGCATAAACAAGATGCTGGAATTTTTCATAATTATTATAATGGCCTGAATTCCTTTCTTTTTTCTTGGACGATCGCTGAAGTTGTGTGTTAACTTCCGATTCCATGGTTCAATGTAAACGGCGATCAATGCATGTAACTCTGTGCAGTGCATGTGCACTGAGCGTTGTTAAAACTGAAGTGACGTCACACGAACCGGATACGGGCGATTCACAATAGCGCGCCTCCAAGAGTTTGCGTTGGCCAATCACAATGTGCGAAATCTGTTGACCCTTTCCAAACGCGCATTGGACACGCGCTATTGTGAATCGCTCGTTTCCAGAAATGTTTTCACTGAGCGAAATTTTGTTTCACAATTTTATTGTAAAAATGTATAAAACAATAAACAGTGTCTTTCCCTTGATGTCACTGCAACGGCGCCCTCAGTTGTCTCGAAAAGCATGAACAATTTTGAATGTTTTAAAAAGTGGAATTTTCAATACGCTAAACCCCAAAGGGGTACCAATCAATAGATCCATACGTAGAAGAGGACTAAACACCTGAAGTTGCACAAAAAACACATGTGAAAAAAATTCAATACTAGCAAGCGAAGTAGTTTGGTACTGCAGAGTGATGGTTGTATGACCGTTTTGTGGTGCTAGATCAGTGCTGTGCATGTAGTCTTTTTGACACCGGTAACTGTTTTATGTTAATTGGCATTTCACTGTAAAGGACGGGTGCTTTGGAGAGATTGTGGTCAAATGTAGTTTTAGGTTGGGTATGGTTTGGAGTGGATCGGATGCACGACGAATGGAGTTTAGGGCGTTAAGAGCTGCAATGTTAGTGATAAGCCCCTACAAGTGCAAATCAATCGGGAATTTACTAACAGTAACAGCCGCACTGCAGCGGTAGAACATTCCCTGTAGAAACTTGACATGCACGAAGCTCTATTTAGAATGACAATGTCTGTAGTATGTTCACAAATGATCAGTCATGATTCATGTTACCACAGTTGGTTCCCCTGTGCCCCGCATTAACTCGGTGACTTGTAAATGGCAGGTAGCAGTGTTTTCACGGTGCATAAGTGTAGCTTGCTATGACCATTGAAGTGCAAGCCGCGCTGTCACAGACTCGAGCAGGGACTGCATGCTGCTGTATAAACGGCCGATACTGGGCGGCTATATTTGGCTAAGTAAGATGTGGTTGAGGTACATGTACTTGGTAACCGTTGATAGGGATCTAGGTAATAGCCCGGTCTGTCCTTGGCCATGTAGAGCTTCCTGTTTGTGGGGGCCCCCTTCCCTCACGTCGGTTGGGCAATCACTTGCGGTTCGCCTAACTAACGCAGCCCACGGAAACCCTACGGCAGCGCGTAAGAAAACCCTACAGGAAACGACTGGCGTGCGTGTGTCCCTGACGCGCCAAGGATGAAAGCCCACCCGGCCGCCAAGGCGTCCCCGGTGGCTTCAGCGTTCCGCAGGTATACAAAAACAAAACGTGCTTTCTCAACGGTTTCCTTGTAGGTCAGAAGACTTGTTCGCCCTTGCGTTGTACTTTCCCACGATATGATAGTGCCAGCACCAGATGTACCCCGGACTTAGTATCCATAGGCCTCATTCGGAATCTTTCAGAGTTTTAAGTGTGCTGTAACATGCCTAGTTGGGAACAGTTTCATTCATTTCTCCCGTGAACTCTTAGAAGTATTAAAGGGCCGCCAATTAGCTGTTAGACACAAGGAGGACTTAGTTTACAGGGAATTTATGAAAGATTTAACCATGATTTCATCGAAACGATGCCAGGTGACCCAAAGAAAGCGTGTGTCTCGGCATTTTGGGTTTTTTTCGGGTGGGGGTTGTTTAGTTTAGTTTGTTTTTTTTTTGGGGGGGGGGGTAAATGAGTTTAAAATTCTTTTGAAATTCATTGTTACTCTGTGCTTTTACGAAACACCAAACGAAACAATAATTGTATCGTCTACTTTGTGTTGGTTAATTTGATAAAATACCTGCATACATTGTTCTTTAATGACCTTTTTTCCAACAGTTATGGTTTGAAAAATAAGAACACACCCCTCCTCATGCACGCTGAGCAGTAGCATAATCAAGATCAAAATGAAACCAAGAAGCAGACGGAAAAACCAAGAAAAAAAAACAGACCAGCACGGTGACCGTTGAATGCCGGATCACCGCACTATTCTGCTGTTATTCGAAAGGATGAGAACTCAAAACATCCACCGATTCTCCCAATTCAAAGGTGTACGATATTTCATTTACCTCTGTGCCGCACCGAACGTAAATCAACGCTTGGAATTTGCCCGTGCGTCTGCATATAGCACCCCCTCGGCATTTCGTTTGGAGTACTTGTCATGTTCTGCACAGGTACACACTGTGTTTGTTTAACACGTGAATATGAGTTTTCAAAGATATACGGCGTGTGTAAATAAACTCCATGACCATCATAAATACGAAGTGTAGAACCTGGCCCAGGAATGTGTTGCCGCTCATCAGTTGCCGATGTTTATAAACCGTAAAATATTTCTGAAGGAAAATAGCGTCCAAGTTCAGGAGGCGAAACATTCTTTTTTTATTGTTAATAATTGTTTCTATTTATTTACTAATATTTCTATTTTCAGCCCAGCTCGGGGAGAGTTCCTTTAAGTCGACCTCGGCGATGTTTGTCGTCACGAGTTTCAAGTTTGAAGCGAAATACCTACCGGCAAGAAGTGAATTATGAAAGCGAGTTACACGTACAGATGGTTTCCATATTTCTTGCTGCTGGTCCAGGTGTGTTCATTGTGGCCGCACGGACTGGATTCCATGCTGGGCCGATAATCACGCAACACAGAAATTTAGAAGAAGACAGCTGGTCATTCAAATTCATTCCTTTGTCTGGTGTTTTGCCCCATTGCACACATGCGGGCCAGTTGCTTAAACAAAGCGGCCGACACTCAGTCGATCTTTGATACGTAGAACTTCTAAACTGAGTAGGCCTATCCGTTAGCTGCTTGTGATATGCATCTTTTCTGTGTTATACATCCAATGGTATTCTGCAATCTCTTTGTAGATGTAAGAGCTCAAACCATTCTGCTGTGCAGCATTTGCCGATACCAAATGTCCACAAGCTGGCAAAAACCAGTAGAACCTTTTAATACGTTTTTCTTGAAGCTGAAAATACGTGTGCAGATGCACTCCGGCTGGTGGGGGTGGGTGGCTGTGTGTGAGGGATTAATAGAAATCGAACCCACCCGCCATCTTTTTTTCCCCAATGATTCTGAAAGATAATACAGAGAAGCAATGCAAAGGGTCGTAGAAAACTCCCACGATCAAACGTGTGAGATTTGTATAGCTCTGCCCCCCCCCCGCCAATGCCTTGATTGTCCTGTATAAATCATCCTTAAAATGATATCTTGTATTTGGAATTTGTCACACAATGCTTATTTCAAATTTATTACAACCCTTCTAAGAGAATGTAGTCCTACTCGTGTGCGTCATTTTGATTGCGCTCTGTGGTCTGAAGTATCGCCATTCACCACCGGGACTTCCATTTGCTCATAACGAACACACCATATTATATGAAACACTCCTGAAGTTCTGTCGGTGAAATACGAGGCCCGCGTGTTTCCCATCAACTCAGTTGACTTGAGCATTGGTTTACATTGTCCATTAAGAGCAAGAGGAGGTTGGAATGGCTGGATTTACAACCACCGTGCCAAGATATCCAGTGGTACTTGCTTCTAAATGCCATGCGTTCAACTCTTTAAGCAGCAGTTTGTACTCTTCATAGCGTGCAGTTTGTGACATTAACTGCCAACTTAAACGTATATGCCCCCTAAACTTGATGTTCTCTAAACAGTTAATGGTGCATTAGTGTCGATGGCTTCCGATTCCAAGTTAACCCCAAAAGATGCAATAAAAGGGGGAAATGGGCACTGCGTCGATGACAGTCGGTAAATCAGGCTTCGTGTTCGTGTTTGTGCGCTGGTTTTGTCCGCGTTAATCGCTGCAAATGGAGAGACTGCTACTTTCTGATTGGGATTCCAGGTGCTGGAAAACATTTAGAGGCGACATAAAAAATCAACTTTGACCTAAAAGAACTCAGTAACAAAATAAATACTCGTGATTCCAAGTCCTTTTTTCCTTCAAGCTCAACAGACACATAAACTCTCGAACTGAATATTCTGGAGTCTAAATTGTTGGTTTTTTTTTAAATTTGTCGAAACCTGAAAGTATTTTTCCTAGTTTCCGGTCGTGCATGCAAATGCGTGTACATGAGTGGGTACCTCAACTACACGCGCGTAAAAGATTTGTATGTGGCGTAATGGGTAGTTCGCGCGCTGCGCGCAGCCAGACAAGTCGAGTCGAAATGTATGCAAGTTCTCTTTTTAATCCACTTGAATTCTGATACACGCACAATGAAGTTCTTGAAGCGATGAGGAATTTTGTTAAACCGGTCCAGAAGCTGCAAAAGTGTCTTTGTCACTTTCGTCGGTAGCTCAAATCAAAAGTTTAAACATTAAAAATAATTTTGTAGTATCTCCTACACACAAGGCGTTCTACTGACTACATTTCATTGGAAGTGGAGGATTATTTGAGCTGGAATCAGATTGAATAATTTTCTCTATCCGGAACTGGGAAAATGACTGTACATAATACATACATACATAATACTTCCAACGTCAAAGATATACTGGGTATAGCGCCACCGCCATATGTATGCACTAGTGAACGACTGCAGCTGGTCTCCATATTAATCGTTACGGAGTGTGCGTCACATACCGGCACTGCCCTAAAGGGAAAAGGAACAAGATAAGAAAAATGGACCCACATCGAATCTTTTCATGCTCCATTATTCTCCAGCATTGAAGGCGCACGGAAAGGACATGAAATCAAGTTCGGCAAACTTTTTATCATCAATGAACACCAGTACATTTTATTTGTTTACAATGCTTAGGAAAAAAACGAAGTAAAGGAAGGGCTTAAGTTGAAACCTATTCCTTCTGAACTGTCCTCTGGAACTGTTGGTTCGGAAAATTGATATTTTCTCAGAGAAAAAGAGTAGTTATAAAAGTGAACATTGGTGCGGCTGTCTTGTCTTCTTGATTTCGTAACCTTCACAGCATTTTGCGTCCTTTCCTTCAAGCTGTGCCTGCGGTAAGCCATAGGTAACTGGCAACATTTTCAGAAAATTACCGAAGGTAACAATGACCACATTTGAGGAAGTCGGCTAACCAACAAAGTCAAACGAACGGTGAACTCGTAGTGGCTTGTCTGATGACTTTAACATCATGTATGTGTACCTCATTGGTAGACGATTATGACGTGAACGAGAACAAAACTTAGTCCAAACGCCACCAAAATCCTATATAACTATAAATCGAAGGTCGGTGTTCCGAACATCCAGCAAGCGTTGATAGTCTTGGATTTACTCCTCGCATACGTTGGTGATAAATCAATGCATCAGACGACAATATGAATGGTTTTTATGACCATTGTTTAATTGGTGACGGCTGAAGCAAAGTCATGTTGGTTTCACAATAAAGGAAACCGAAAACATAAATTGTATGCCAAACTGAAGGACAGGGGTGGTGCTTGCCTCTGTATGAAACGACGTATAATTTTGATTGGGTGTTTAGACTTATGACGCAACAACTTCTATCATAGCTCCACCATACCTATTTAAAAGAGGACGGGCAGGACCAAGATTTCAAGGCCTGTGCCCCTGTGTGCCGACATTCCCCAAAGTTCATGCAGAAAAGAAAAGCTCCACCGCCAGCGAAACTATAACAGGACTACAAGTATAACGAATTACACATAATAATTGCCTAGAGGTCAAGCTGTATGCGCGAAAAGAAAAGTTAAGCCAAGTCATGAAGACTTCCTTCAGAACTTTGATTCTGAGTCTATTGTAGGTCTTTGCTTTTTCCTTGATGAGACAGCGTTTCTTTTCGACAGTTTAAAAATACATTTTCATACCTTTTTTCAGTAAAATCTCAAAATATGTACATCTGGTTATAAGCAACTTGACACAAGAGCCAGGGGACAAAATTTGCCATCGCTGCTCGGGCTTGTGCAGCCTCAGCAAGGAATCTCGGCAGGCCTTTCACCGGTTTTCACGGTAGACTGTCTACGGTGGCGCACTGCCTCAGGAAATGTGGTACTGGCGAGTGAACTCGGCGAGGTGTTAAAATGAACACCACGTGACGCCTTTTGGTCCAATCAAAACACCATAATGTCGGTGTTAATTCGACACCGCAGCTATGCTGAGTGGGTTGGTTGGATGGAAATGCTGGTCGATGTACATGTATGTTATCATCCTGTCACTGTGACTTCAAACTGCAAGTTTACAGCTTTTATTTTGCATTTAGTTTGAAGGTCAAAATTGTTGTCTTCCCATGATATTTTTGCAACCATATGCTTGCCTCTCCATCCCGTGACACAAATGTTATCGCATTTGATAGTTGAGTCATCATCGATCATCTGCAAGACCGCGACTGCTTTCCGATTTCTTTAACACAAGAAAATATACCACTCTGCCAAATGAAGCTCACATTATAAAACGTGTCAACAGAGTTCAACTCTACGCAAATATTTTGATGATGCATTCTTGTGTGCGATGTGCGGTCGGTTAAATCTTTGCAGCCAATACAGAGAAAGATGGATTCCTAATCAGCGCGCTCAGGTCATCAAGCCACTATCTGACCTAGTAGGGGCACACAAAGTGACACTTGCCGCGTCTTGTTAAGTGTGGTGATAACCAGGTAACGGCGGGTAACCTTGCCTAATGAGATCAATTACCACCCAGTCTCTAGCGCTTATGTGCTGATGTCTTTCACACCTGCCAAGAAATTGTTGCCAAAATTGATCTGTCTGGGTCAGTGTCTACAAAGAATCAGAACGCACGGCACTCCAGGAAGATTTATAGTTGTGGTTATAGACTTCCAGTTTTCAAAAATCCTTTTTGGGGGGCAGTGTTCAGACTTGACACTTGGACCTATTAGTATTACAGAATACCTCGATATTCGTTTCATCAAATAATGACTAGATTAAATTTTGAGTAATGGCTTTTGGAGAATGAATTCCCCAGCGATCTTGGGTGGGGGGAGTGATCCCGCCGTTTCCTGGGAGCCAGTTCAGTCATTGCGCAGATTGCGTGCAGAATGGTAAAATCTTGGCTAGTCCCTCGGGCACCCGCCAACGAGCTAAACCGCCTCCGGGTCTCTATGTGGGTTGTCGGACGGAGGATACAGGTTAAATAATTAGAAAAATCATCTTAACGACCCTATCACGTGTGAACCACATAAGAAACTCCCCTTCCCCACACACAAAATTCCAAGTGATTCCCTTTTATGGCTTTCTCGTGCGGTTCCCTCTCGACAAACAGGTCCTAGAGTTCTCGCTTTGGAACACATTCATAGTTTACCATCTGCTGGCGATCAAATGACCGATACTGATTGGTTTGTTCCGGCCGCGTGCGATTTGCGAGTTCGGTAACACGGTGACTCGCATTAAGCACTGCAACTTTCTAGAAATTGTGAGGAATTCGTGTTTCATGTATTTCTTAAGGCTAGTTCGGGTCAATTAAATGAAACAGAAAGTTAATCGAATCTCTATTCTGTGTTGCTGAAAACAATCAAAGGAAAAATCGTCTAGTCTTTGTGAGAAAATGACACGTCTATGTTTATTCCAGGGATATCAAGAGCATCGATAACAATACAATTGTAATTACATTTATAGTAGGATCAAATTTATAAGAATGCAGATTTCTGCGCGGATTTATTTGTGTAGGGTTCACTTGTGTAAGTAACCAGTATCGATGGTTCGCTCGGATTTCGCGTTGGGTACGCCGTAAAGCAAAACCGTGAGTTTTGTCACACTGCGGCCTGCAACAATGGAAAAAGGGTTATTTTGAGAAAAATCAAGATATTTTATATTCTGGCTTACTCAACAGCGAGCAACCTCCTTGACATGCTTGTTCTTTATGAGAGTAACATCATGCAAATTAATGCCATGAGCGTCAGTGCGTGTGCCCTTACAGAGAAGTGCTTAAAACAAGATTGAAAGGACAAGATAGGTTCCACGGGTCGATGCATTCAGTGAATCCATAACGCGGGTAACTGACTTGTTTGTGAGAGCTTAATGCCATGAACACATCGACATTTTACCGAGACGCGCCAAACATTTACAAGCAAAGTTACTATACTTTGTTAATTCGTGGGGGTCCCGCAACGCACTTGACACCCAAACGAGTGGTATTTGACGTATGTCGTAAGTGACTTTTAAGCGCTTAGTTTATGACAGTTCATGGCCCCCATACATGCCACGCCATACTACCAGAGAAACATTCGCAAGATTTATGAAAGAATCGGCTGTTATTGCTGTTAAAAATACTTTTTAACGGCATCATTCTTCAAATATAGTATCAACACTTAGCTAGAATGTTTTGTAGTTCACTTGCGTCACATCACAAATGTAACACTTTTCCAGCAGAATGTTGTATTCTGAAAATCCATAGCGTCTTTTTACAATTATTACCTGCAGGAAACTCACGTTTCCCCACCCAAGAAGGAAGACTTTGCTCAACGAAAATAGACGTCAGGCCGTCTGGGATTACAGTCTTTAAAAAAAATGAAGTATTGCATTATATAGGATTTTACAATGTGTCGCATGCCTTATTCAACACCCCGCACCAGATTTAACGCCCGATAAAATCCCACGTGTGAATATTTATGCGTACCCAATTGGGTACTGGGTTCGAGCTGGGCATAGGCCTACTTTTCAATCTAATGTCTTGACTTGGGGGCTGCCTGCATACTTTACAAGTTGAACGGATTGCTCATGGGGGGAGCCAACAAAAACTGTTAGAGTTTTGAAAAGTAAATTATCTACAAGAAAGGCACAAAAATTTTCTAATAAGCCTACAACATGTTCCAATTTTCTTCTAAGAGAAACAATAATCCGCAACATCGAAAAGTCATCGTTCGATAGTTTTAATTCATTGAAAGGGGGCTGTAAGCGGCCTTTTTCATTTCCAGTCAATTCCAGAAGTTCCTGAAGGTCAAGTTGTCCGACACACAAATGTGTAGAAATCGTTCTTTAGTATAGTATAATTACAGGTAATGCTGCCCTCGTTGACCGTCTCGTGTATCTTGTCCAGCCTTCGCTGTGTTACAAGATTAAAGAGAGACATTCATACAATTAAGGCGCCAATTTCAATTCAACCGCAAAACTGGCCTGTCCTCGCCTCGTCCATTCATATAGGTCCAGCAACCTTTTTCTTGACGTCAACCACGCGTAGTCGCTTAGCCTAGCCGCTCGACGACAAAAATGCCGATACTTTTCTCCGATAAGGAAGAATTGCGGGAAATACCAGATTTATGCAGAAAATTTGGAGCAGTTTGTCAACAGTTTTGAATGAGATAAAGCATCGGTGAAGCCCCCAGAGTGCAGCGAAGGCCGATGGTTAACCTTGGTTACTAGCCGTGAACGCTCAAGTTGAATCCCGAGGGGCGCTGTCTTGAACCGGATGCTTTTGAATCATCATATCCAACGGGATGAAGTTGATTTACCTCGTCGTTTAATAATTTTCAGGCATCTACAGAGGTATTCCTCTATTTATATTTACCGTTCCTCTCCTTGTGGTGTGAATGCTATACGCGGTAGTCAAGGCCCAAATTAATTGTATTTTTGTGATTGGCCAGTATTTGATTTTACTTCGATCTCTACATTTTGAACTATTTCATCAATAGCTTGGGCCTTATTCGTGAATCTCGTCGAGAGGTGGAACTGCGTGGACACTTTCAGTGCACTACACAGATAATCTCTTACAAACCCCCATTTCAGAATAAGAGAATATTTTACTCTAACGATGATGTTCTCGTGAGTCAAACTAATCTTTCAAATTTGAAACGAATCAAGTATTTGATGATTCAGAGACAGTGGTCTAAACTAGTACCCCTTTAATCCTTTTCTTGCCCCCGAAAACTACAAGGGGAACGATTTCGATGCTGCCTCGTAGGAATTTCATGATGAACGGTGCGTAAGACAGTAATTTAATTCAGGCAATTTGTCAACAACGGCGTCCCAGTAAGACATATAGGTGGCGCCCTAACAGGGCATCAGACTTCAAGGGCCGTGACGGCCTCGCGATTCTTTATCTTGCGTTGACAGTTTTGAGATCATCACTGTCCCATACGTCCAGCCATGGCAAAAGTGTCCTCAGGACGAGAAAGGGCCGTTACCAAAAATAGTGACAACAGTCGAACTGAAGTCACGTGCAACCCCTCCATTGACTGACCAGCAGTTCTAAGAATTCTTGCTTTGCGAAATTAATTTCGATTCGGTCTTCCCCTCATAGAGATTTCTAACTCAACTCATAACTAATTGGCTCTGTGCCACATTAAAGAACAATAGATTTGAAGTACGTTCTGGCGAATTATCTTTATGTTCGATGTCACCTCCAATTTGAAAAATCAAGTACCTTTCTGAGTTCGAAGCACAGTTGTCTTTCCGAGATGGAAAATATCAACCACATACGAATGCGTTAAAATTTTTTGCTTTTTACAAAGTATCTGTTAACGTGGCCAGCTGGATCAGTACCACTGCAACTGAACATAGATGCCAGGAAATTCAAAGGATTTCCTAAAATACAGATTCCTTGTGAAATCTTCAGACCATTAACCTTATATATAATTTTCTGTTAATCAATCGTTGGTCATCGATCGATCCATCCATCAGGAGAGGAAGATGTTAAATAGCCTTGATTTTCCGTGAACCCAGCACGATGACAGACTTGGCTTAAACGAAACTGTACCGAGAGTCCGCTAGTTGTGGTTGCTATGGCAAAACAAACCGTGACAATCTATTGAGGGAATGTGAAGAGCAGAGGGGTCTACACCGGACCACGGTAGCCCTGGAGAGTAACGCTCTTTCGAAATAGCACCAACGGGAAATGATGTGGGAGTTCGACCAATTTATCGACATTGCGCAGCATCCGTATGTGTACGTCTACATATTCCAACACGGAGGTTTAATGCAACCGTCTCGAGGTGTGTCATTACGATAAATAAAGCACATTGGTGACAAAAACCATGAGTCTGTGATCCAGCCAATACCCAAGGACGAAATGTCGTTCCGATCAGCACCAACGTGCTTATACTTAAACACCTTTTAATTGTGGACGATGGAGAAATGACTCATCAAATCAAGTAGTTCAAGCGAAAACCAATGGCACAGCGTTGTAGGACCAAGGGTCGGGTTTCTTTCATCAATATCGAATGTCTTAACCGGGGTCGCAACGCACTTGAGTTGTTTGGAAAATTAACAGGGTGTATAAATTGCCTTGAAACATCAATAAAGACAAACGATCTAACAAGAATCTCTCTAATTTTCCAGTACAGTTCTCCGAATCTGATCAAATTCCACTTCAGCACTTACCGACAAAAGATGGCATTTAGATGAGAAGTTTCGCTTCGTGAAAGCGGAGCCCTCTGAGAGGCCCCCGACAAGGTCACCAGGTAAGACAATGCCAGCCACTGCAGCTGACAACCACACCCGGGCATGGGGAGTCAGACCCACTAGCTCCCCGCGGGCCATGCTCCAACGACACCGAGCTTGTAACTTGCATGAAGTTGGTGTAGAGCTGCACTTCTTCAGGACTCCCTCATATTAACATATAGCTCGCCGCAAAGCCCGTACTGAAACGGTTAAACATCAGTTCCGGCTAATGTGATAATGTGTAAAGGGGAAAGTGCAAATGTCTGTTAACGCGCTGCGCTGAGTGCTACTCGCATGCTTTTTATGAGGGGTGCAGAGGACATAGTGCATCACGTATGAAATTGATGAAATCCACAGCTGTGGCAGGAGCATTTTCTACTGCGAAAAGTCTTCACCCACTACCTTAGCATGCGTACGGTTGTCAGGTGCGTCAATGCGGGAAATCCAAATAATTAAGAACAACTTGAAAGAACAACCGTGCTCCCACCATACTAGACCAAATGGCAAAAACCCAAACTGAATAGAAGTAAATAACCAATGACCGTACTCCATCTGGTCTATCTCCCTGTCGGACCCACCTCTACTGGCCCATGCACCCTGTCTCAAACGACCTCTCACGGCGATAGTGCACGCCCCCAAAGCCGTTATAGCCGCAAGCGAGTAGCGTCATCCCGAAAGCACCGAGTTCACCGCTATGAACTAGGCACTTGCTCTTCTTTTTCTCAGTGCATCGAGCTTGAAACAATCGGATAGCAACATTTGCTCGAGCTGTCTAAATCGTTTAACTCCATGGTTCATTGGAAACCGGCCAGTCCCCGTCGACCCTATAGAATTACTGGGAAAATGTTAAGGGGGAAACGGCCAGTGAAAACAATGTGACAAACACAGCTGTCTAAAGTTGTTTGGAAACTTGGAGAAGTACAGTATAAAAACCACAAGTTGCTCCGCTTTCGATACTAAATCATTTCTTTAAAAGACAGCACGCATATAGGTGGGCGGGAAGCGGGCTTCGGGCGCATTTCCTGTGGAGTCGGTGTCGTAAGAACCCGACCCAGTCCGATGTTCATAAATCTGTCCTCGGGTATCTGTTGAAATACGTCAACCATCTACCCTCCAGAGGGTCTGTGTATCTTTCTTGTACTCGTAGGATGTTCCTGTTGCAGATCATGGCCAAACGCGAAGGAAAAGTCCCGGGTAAAAAGAAACCTTTGCCGTGAAACCTAAGCCAGGTCCGGCGGACTGGGCTGGGTCGACCTCGTTTATTTCGCGCTCTGATTTGTACGATTTAATAACGAGACATTCACGCAAAGTAACTCTTTGAACATTCAGATAAGCAATGACATCATCATTAGTGATCTTTGATGGGGTTAAAGATTTAACCCTGTGATCGGGGTTACCGCGCTGTCGTGGAGTTGACAATGCTCCGAATCTGAAATGTTGAGGGTGGGAGTTCCAACAACCAACCTTATCTTCCAAGGCTGAGTGAGACGTTTGTACTTCCCGACTGAAATAAAGGGTTTCCTAGAAGTGGCAAATCGACATAAATAAACAAAAAACTGTGGTAAACAGTTTAAGAAGGGGGATGATATCAACAAGGCATATGTCCGAGTGTGATATTTATACCAAAATCGCTGGACGCTGACAAAAAGGTGACTATGCTCACTTCTGAAAAGCCAAACCGCAAGTTTGATGTAGCCGCTATGATGTCAGACTTCTAACAATGCATTTGTGTTCCTTGTATAAATACACGTACACTTCACTGTGCGCAAGTACCTGAAATCCTGCTTGCTAAGCAGGAGTTAGGTTTCATGATGCGGTCAAATGCCATGATCATTGGCGATTATCACGGCCTTGTAATCTTGAAGGACTGTGTGGCTTCTGGTCCTTGCATGGATATCTTTGACACGACTGAAATTCCGTTGTAAGTTGTATTCGTATGTTTACGGAAAATCACAAGGCATTTTGTCTTTGAGCTATAGGAAATGGGATATCCTAACCATCTTATAAGGCAAGAGTGAAAAACTCACTCTCAAGAAGAGTGAGTACCTCATGAGTCTACTCCAAAAGAGTATAAAAAAAACTCCAGGAGAGTGAACTTTCCACTCTGCCAAGGAGCCAAATAAAGGACAGCTCGAAAAAGAGTTGTCCTTTCTATGCTGTTGTGAATGTTATCAATCACTCACTACCCTTCCAGTCCCCACTGAAATGTTGTCATTCCTCACAAAAATTGACAAAGGATTGGCAAAATGACGAAATTGGCATCCCTTCATGGCCAGTTTACCGTACACAAAAGTCTTACATTATAGAACTAGACCTCTTCTCAAAAATAGTAGTATCAACGGTATCCATTTCATTAGGGTTTTGAGTCTAGCGGCAATATGGGGATATTTTTCCTGACTCTAGTGTCTGTTCTGTAAGTAAAAAAAATTTGAATGTGGTAGTACCGTTTCTGAAGTGTTAGCTTCGTCAAGTTCTTTTCAAAAGCAACAAATCCTGCTGGAAACGTCACTAGTTTCCAGGAGTGTGTTTTCTTGTATCTTGTATCTGTAACCATGCAGGAGAATATGGAATTAATCATCACGTAAACTTTTCTTTCACAATTTACCTCGACTTAAGTTACTTGAGTTAATTTTCCTGGGCTTGTTACCTTCTGGTCTTATAAATATTCGGTCTTGCCCCAAAAAGTGTAATTACATTATATTTCATGTATTCAGGGATGTTACCCACAGACCGCATGGGCGTAAATCCCGGGTGATAGAGGTATATCCCGGCACACTTTTTGAGTTGGGGGATGAGCTATTGAATCATACCCCACTTTTCTGTGGTGAGCCAAAAGTTTAAGCGGATTTTGAAGAATTTTTTTAGACTTCCAACGGTTAATATGCATTCAATATCACTCAAAAAAGGAAAACAATTTCAAAAGACATAGATTTGCCATTTGTGAATACGTATTAAAAATGTACATCAATATCATGAACACTGACCTCTATATAGCGCCATGTAGTGTCAACCCCTCCCCCACTTTTCAAATTTCATGGTCGGACAAGATATCCCCCCATCTTTCCCGAGGCTCAACCCCCCCCAACTTTGGCATAAATTTACCCCACTGACAGAGAGTGTCCCGGAAGTGTGAACCAAACGGGGCACGTGACCCTCTGCTTCACGGCCGGACTGGAGTTAGCTAGCTGATCAAAAACTTGCAGGATGTGTGACTGATTCCATAGCACGCTACTATAATGGCAGGATGCCGTGGCTTGAGTCGACTCAAACATAATAAAATTTGTAGATTATAATGTGAAACTTTTGGAATGTGATCGTGAATCTGCGTTTGCTTCCTAAAATCAATCTGCCATATCCCCGTTTTTTATTTGGTGACGAGTTGTAAATTAAAAAAAACCTTGCTCTCAAATTTGTGTGAATTACACTGGGACTAAATAACAATTAAATAACTAAATAACTTTAATCTCTGTCATTAAAGGTAGTGTACACCATCGGTAAAATCCCGAAAATAGATTTTCACACAGTATCGTCTGGATATCTACGTGAGATATACATCATGGCAACTGTGAACTAAATCCAGAAAAATTTCACACACCTTATATTGTGGGGAAATAAAAAAGGGGAAGGAACAAGACAACTGTGGTTTCTGAGGCAACCAATTACGTCTTCATTGCCAGATTCGCTGAAAGCGGATAAATCAGCTGCATCTGATGAAAGCATACTGACAAGGTCCAGTTCGTTAGAGGGCGCTGTATATTTTATCAGGTGAAGCGAAACAAAGGTTGCCCTTATCTAGGGTGATCACGAAGAGGCTGAAAATATGGCTGAAGTACTTGCTGAAAAAGTTCGTTTGTGGTGTATGCTTATCCGTTCAGTTGTTCGGTTGCCTGATTGACCAAACTGTTAACACGTCACGTGGGCCTAAAACCCGGGAGAAGACCAGATTGCTTGGTCAAATATCTCGACCTTGCTTAGCCAAATCATATACTTGGTCTAGAATTCTTGGAATCATCGAAGCACTGTCAAAATCTAAGCTTAATTACAGAGGTTAAAGTTCATACTCATGCACCAATAAATAATGATAGAAAGTTTCAAAAAATTACACTTTAAGCATTTTTATCACCAGTGTTGAATTGCAAATTAAACAGTGCTTCAGAACAGCGATTACAAAGAAAGCTCAAAATGTTCAAGAGGTCACAAAAGGGGCAATGAAAAATGGAACGAGGGTCGTGTCCCCGCCTCCCCTTCAAACCACTGATGGGCGTTGAGACATGGAACAAGCACAATGTTCAGCTACGCGGGGTACACTTTTAATTTTGGAATGAAAATAATTATCGCTCCATTCAGCTGGTCAATTACAAAATCCAAACATACACTACATTTAGCCAAGGGCGCAAGGTGTGTTGAGTTACCGAGACCACAGCTGGATATCCGTACCGAGAGGTTGCGTCCTCCGATTGGTAGAGCAAGCCACACCAGCTGTAAATAGCAGGTGTGAATTACGGTAACGCCCACCAAATCAGCTCCGAGCGGCTCAAGAGAGCAAACCACTCAACTGGAGTGCTCGGTATAGATTACCGACCGTGCACCGGTTACAACCCGTGCAAAGTGCACTGTATGCAGTATATGAACGCTTCAATTCCAGCCGTTAACCGAGCAGAGAGCGGAGTACCATCTGCAGGGCTCTGTTTGGCTTGCCGTTAAGCGTTAAATGATTTACCAGCGTTAGATACTAAGATGTGATCTCAGTGCATGCCAACATTGCCACTTGGCACAAAAAAATTGTTGAACTAGGCTAAACCTGTAAGATATGCTTACATAACTGAGCACCAGTAGCACGCCGCAGTGTACAGTAGCTCGATGCTTGCCAGACTTGAGTTGCCCTGAATGAAGTGGAGCGATCAGAGCCATCTTCAAAAAGTTCTGGACAAGTACCCCCCCCCGGCCGGCAACTAGTGTGTGTTCTTGCAGTTAAGTTTTTCGAAGACTTTAATGGGAATCTTCGAAACAGTTTGGAAACGCAAAATGTTATCCACAAAAGGGCATGGACGGACGGTGAGACAGTGTTTAAAAAGTGAAATAAACCCTGAAAGTGAACACTCGTGGTTTCAAAATGACCCTGGTTTTCGAAATGCTTAAAAGTGTTACCAAAACTTCTCCAGTAACATTTTAGCATGGCAAAAAAGGGACAGGAATTCTGCGTTGTAAATGTACCTATTAAATCACAAATTCGATGAAAGATGAACTATATATTTACACAGGGTAGTACAGGGGACCCTTTTTACAAATTTAAAACACGTAGCTCAACTTAATTGACATATTTTACGGGCTCAGAAAGACTTTGAAATATTCAGGCACTTCTCATAAATTTAGCAAAAGACGTTCATATTGCACGCATCGGAATGCCTTGGCCTCGTCTTTGGTCGGGATTGTCACGGGCTCGGCTAACCCCAACCCCTCACCAATTCATCGCAGGAGAGCAGCATTGAGGTTATGTCCTCTGTGTGGTCTTTAGCTTCTACTTTCAGGCGAGCCTCAATGAACCATCAAGATAAAAAGATATACATTGTACATGTATTTTAAGGTCATGTTCGGTTCTCTTGATGTGGTTCTCCACTAACTGCCATCAAACATTCAAACTCCAACTTAGCTCATTCGAGAAATTAAGGAACGCTCATGCATGCACTGCATTGATCGGAATGCAGATGACTTCTTCGAGACAAAATCACCGCGTAATAATAATAATAAATAAATATAGATGCCTGCGGGATGAGTTTGGGGCGTTATACATGGACTAAAGTAAATACAGGGATGAACATTCTGGCGGACTGCAACGAAACAGCCACTGAAAATTAGGAGCTAAGGGTGCACAACAAAGAGCGCAACAACCATTAACTGATCGAATTAACCAACTGATCCATCGCTCGTCGAACAGGCAGCAAATGCCACATGGTTCTTTATTTCCTTAAAGAATATTCATTATTTTCTTTGATCTCATTATTTGACATCTGAAAAGCCGATTTTTGGAACTGGGAACCTCCGCTATCTTTGAGTAGATTCTTACCAATCCACAAACAGAGCTTTGGGTTGATAGATGACAACATGGTCCTAACAAAACCTTTCACCTGGTACTTGTCATGTTCAACATATTTGAAATTGTCCATATTTGGATACAATTCGAAACAAAACAGCATGAATTTAGGCAGTTTCCAAAAACATTTTTCACAGGTCTGAGGACAATTTACGATCCGTACCCGACCTACTCGAATAAAAACATGCAAACCCTGTTTCAGTGGAGTACTGTTTTGCTGTGCAAGCCCCCTTTCATTTTGAGGAGAGATTGATGGCCGGATCGGCTACACTCTGACGGCCACTTTCGCTCCTTTGTTTACATCCTGGATGTTCACAGAGACTGGGCCGGCGCAATCAGCCACGGGCCGAATGTACTCACCGCCGTGCCACCCGCTTCCAGGCTTCGTGCCCAGGTTGACTCGGACGTCACAGGGTGTCATTACACGAGATAATTTTGAAAGCTTGTTTATGTAATGCCAGATAGTTTTGTGACGCCAAGTTAGGGGGAAGCAAACATGCAAGCTCCTTAATGTTTTTTTTTTCTCAGCGTACATCCTTAGCAGGCAAAGGGGTAAGATAAATTAAGTATGTTGTGAATGCGATCACCAATTAGTGTTGCGGTTTAGACGGGGATGGCGGTTGAACATTTTCCGACTGGAGGGACAGTTTCAACATTCTGTCACAGGAAGTTCGCAAGGTTCACTGACGTCGGAAGAGACGCCGTCATTTTTCAGCTCCTGGGGTCTCCGGCGGGTATGCTGTAGTAATGACGTCCCGTAGCCGTAGGCGCCAGCGTTAAGTTCAGATGGGATTAGAGGAATGAAATTTTATATTCAGACGGGGAGATCAAGTAAATTTGCAAGCAATATCTTTAGTCCATGCAGTGAATCCCTTGCTCCCTAAATTCCGAAGAGGGTAAATTCATTCCCTAAAACTGAAACTAAGGAAAAGACGAATCCAAGTGAAATTTTCTTCTTCAAATAGAACAAAATTTCACTCAAATTCTCACTGGACGCAGTTCTCTTTCAAACCATTCCATTCTCAATTCAGAGAGATTTTTAACAGATCGTCTTTTCCTTAGTTTCAGTCTTTGAAAATAAGAGAGTGTGATTGGAAATGCATAAACCCACGTACAGGGTATGAGAGTTGCCATTACAGAAATGGAATCCCCGTCATCAACAGAGCCTGAAAAGGTCACTATGTGAGTTCTGGAACCCTCGCTCGGTCCGCCTGTCGGGAGTTTACAGGGGACCCACCCTATCATTTTTGGGATTAATTATGGAAGAATACTTCTTTACTAATATCACTCCGAGAAGTACTCTTGTTGGAATTTTAGCTTTGTGTCCTTCAAGTAACATTGCAGAAAAGTCACCCTGAGATGGATAAAATGACGAATTTCAAACAACCTTTCACTTGCGGCGTGATCGTTCCCAGGTCTCCTTGTTCAGTTTTCTTTCACTTCATGTGCTCACGTGAGAATAAGAGTGAATAACACTGCGAAGATTTACCTATCTGTAGTCAATGGGTTCTAGATTCAGTCGAGCTGACCTGAAGCAGTTATTGTTAGCAACGGTAAGAGTAGACTTTAGAATCCTTTGTGAATGCAAGTTATTCCTCAAAGTTTATTTCATTGAAAAATTTTAAAATGCTAAACTTAGTTTGTTCTAGTTTCTATTCAGATTTCACCAAAAGACTACCTGAAAATATTTCGAGACTTCGAAAATACTGAGCTGCCATAAACATCATGTAAAATACCTGCAATTGCAATGCCCTTAATCAGCCTAAATAGGTCACTGAAGCCAACTGCGGCCATCTTACGAATACAATTGTATAGTCAACCAATTCGTTCGTATAGCGACATTAGTTTAACAATGCCAAGCGAGCCAGCCATCGCCTTTGTATGTGGCACGGTAAAAGGCTGGTAATGCATGCAAAATCACCGCGAGTCTATGTCCGTGCGAGTAGCCCTGGTCTTCATTATTTTAGATTTTTGGAAGTGAGACGTCACTTTTTGGCACGCTATTTCTCTTCCAGGTTAGACAGTTTGTGAGTTTCTATAAATTAATATTCTAAGTAACTATTTCCAAAGATCTTTATTAGAGGGGATTTTTTAAGGAACTAGGCCTAGCCTACGTAAAAGGCATAAATGATTCGTAAATTGTTCAATTTTTGCACGTCTTGTCATTAGTTCCGTCCAGGGGTTCCGGAAGCGCGTTATTATGGTTCAACTTTCAGACTATATGGCAAGCAAATCTGGTCCAATTTAGCTCATCAGGCCGGTGTTTATCTCCGGTTTCCTTGGCATGAAACGACTGAGAATATTTCTATTCCCCCCCCCGATGGGATGCCAGTCCATCCCAGGTTGCTTCCCAGCTAATGCTGGTACCCATTTATACTCCTAGGTGGAGAGAGTGGTGAAGTGGCTTGCCGAGGGCCACAACATACTGCCAGCAGCTGGATTCGAACCTCCAACCCTACAGACCCTACCCACTTGGCCACATGCCCCCCCCAAGACTATATGGAGAAGGATTAAAAACTTGACAGACTGAGGCCAACTATACTGCCTGGAGCAAAGTAGGATAATGGATGAAAACCATAGCTCTGTGGCAGTGAAGCAAGGCGTAAAGCGAAGAGCCTTTTTTCTTCGAAAAGTAATATTCTACCCGCAAAGCCCTATATCCACCAAAACAAGAAGTCGTCGGTTCATTTTTATGCGGCTTTGAGGCAGGGGATAACCTCTTGACAAAAATTTCAACACAAAATTAATTTCATTACTTCTTTCAGTTTGCGTCTTGTTTTGTCCCAGTGCTGGACTAAAAATTAATAGACTCAATAGTTTAAAAACAAAAAGGCACCGTCAAAGGACTGTTTTTACTCAAACAAACTTGTAAGTTTTTTGTAAATTACTAGTAAGCAAAATTTAAGTTTTGTCGCATACAAGGGTTCTTGAAATTGGTTTCAAAGTTTCAAAGTTTCCAAACAGGCGAGGTTGAATTCGCCACTATGCAGTGCTTTAATCCGGCAGGTGTCCTCGAGGTCTAAGCACTCAAGAAAAGTACACGAAAGAAATGTGTCACTGAAAAAAAATGGGAGGGAGGGGTGACCTGGACATCTTGCGGCGCCTATTCGTATAAGTGAACATTTTTGGAAGAATTTACATTTTGATTGATGAACAGTAATGGGGTGTTTCCGGCGTGTTAATCTTCTCCGATAATGAGAAAATAACCCTACCCGCCTGTTACCATGTCAGTTCGGTAATATGTAAACTGTAAAAGTGCGTTGTCCGACTTGGTGGGATAGAATGTACAGATGGGCTCAAAGTGGTCCGACTTCGGGCCATCGATATTCTTGACTTGCCCTCTTTTGCATGCTGTGCACCCACATCCAACGTGTGCACACGTATCGTTGGCATGCGATAGGCGTCTAGCCCCGTCCCGTTAACCCAGAATTCAAGGTAGTCACAGTAAACCCGGTATGATGACCATGCACGTGCATCTTTCCTAAAACGGTAAACGTTTCAGTATAACTATTAAGACGATTAACTAGTCATTATCTATACATAATCGGCTCGTTGAATCAGTGAACAGTTTGAACTAGGATGTTCAGTTAACATTGGCCACATTTATCAAATGTCGACAGTCATTACAGCAATAACAGAGTAAAGAAAAGAAGCAATTTTATATGGGCGGCAGTAAAGTGTGTTGGACACCGTAATTACAGACGTACAATGTGCAACAGCATAAAATGTTGTTCCTAACAATTCTTTTGACGGTTGTACTTTCGGAGGTAATAACCTATTGCGACAATTCTAATTATTGACTCACCAAGATCTCAAAGTCACGGCTTACAAAACAGTAACGTCCCTACAAATGACTAATTTGATCAAGCAATGCTTTGATCAGGATAAGGAGCCCTTTGGTATTTTTTTTTTTGAAAATAAGGCGAAATTTTGAGGTCCATTCCATAAGCCCGATTCACCAGCTTACTCCTTCCAATCCGATCATTCCGGGGAAAGGAAAATAGCTTTTAGTTTAATACTATTACCAACCCAATAATAAGTTTACCTCTCCAAATTAAATTCCCCTCCCGTGCAAATCGGCAACCCGTTATCCCACTGGTGGCAGGTGGAAATGGAAAAAAATGTCTGCAGACGGGTTCCCAATCGTGTCTAGACTGGGCCCGGCGTGTATCGATTATGCCGTCAAAATCAATGTTCCCCAATCCAATCCGATCATTCCGGGGAAGGGAAACGTGGAGTGACAACACTTACAACGGCGGGGCACTAAAACTTACTAGAAGGTGAACGGTTAGCCGAGGACCGGCTTTGGCGCCCCCCCCTCCCTGGTTGCACACAAATCCCCGTCCGCGTCCCGGATGAGCTGTTTGATGCCGGCACATCATGGCTTAGTCACACTGCGAGCCTGACTGCAAGCACTCCAGATGCCACAACTTGACACTAACCAGACACTATCGCGGAAAGGGCCAATCATAGATTATATATCCACGGAGATCTCCAGTTAAACCTTCAAAAATATTACCTCCACTGATATCGTGAACGCCATCTCATTTCTTCCCCACTGCACCAGATTGTAGCCTTTTACATACACTCTGGGACAGTACAAGCCAGTGCAAGATTCATATGTAACTTCAACAGAAAAAAATTCAACTTTTAAAGTTGCAGTTGAATTTTTCTGAACAAAGAATCACAAGTTAAATTTATAGACGGTCCTTGTAGACAAATAACCCTACCTTGGATTTGGGTGATTAACCCTTTAAATTATCGCGGAAATAAAAGACGGCTCTACGTGGTTCCCCTTTTTTCTGCGTTTTTAAATGCCGCGTAAAACATTGACTTGACTTGTATGATTTATGTGTCTGTCTTTTCTTCCGTTGCTCGCCGTTGGATTTGTGAGATTTGGCCGAGGCCTGGCTTTTTCACACAAGTGGGGAGGTCCGGCCCGAGCCTCAACTGGCAGGGCTAGACGGAAAATCCTCGGAAACGCCTCATCAGCGTGGATCCCGTCCTGAGAAGGTGCATGCGTAAACAAACACCCATTCCTCCATCATCAGGTATGTGAATGATGCAGTTACAAGACCACTGTCATTTTTGTGTCCAATTAAATCAAATAGACCATTGTGGCCCCAAACCACATGAAATCATTGAAGTATATAATGCCACAACTTACTTCAGACCTCCTTGAATATGTTGGTTTCACACAGGGAGAATGGAGAAATCGGACATTTTGTGTTGACAATGAGTGTATCTGATTCTGTAAAGCATGTGCATTCAATCACGTTCACGAGCAAAGAGGACTTACGAAATCCGGTGAATGTTCAATAAGAATGCCCAAAATATAAGTACACTTACCTTCTAGCTAGACCGTCATTGGTCATCGTTATGTAATAAAAAGTAGGCATGAAGATGTGATTTGCAAGGCCCTCCCAGGGTTTGTTGTTATTGTTGTTGAAAACATGAGACATTTTCTACCAGGAAAATAATCTAATAATAACCTTGCTATATTGAGGTAAGGCCCCTTTACCCCTCAGAAAAGCCATGAAAATACATTCCCAATCCCCAACCCCGGACAAATTCCCTCCCCTGAAAATAGAGGGAGGACTTCCCATCGTGCGTCTTCCAATAAGATGCATGATCCATATCGTCTGTGCACTATGCTTTCTGCAGAGGATAAAATCTAAAATAAAGCCATGTGTCATTCTGCAATGAAATTCCAACTCAGCCCTCGCTCTCCTGAGCATTTTTTCACTATCCACTGCCACCCGTGTTCGTAATTTTCCCTTCTGTTTTGTTTTCTTACACAGCTGCTTATCGGCCAAGTGTGCAATTCTCTTCAGTTTAAGGATTCCAATTCATAAAAATACATGTAGTATTTGACACTCCATTGGGATTCAAAATGTGCGAGTATATCCCTCCAATCCAAATCAAGAATTACTCCCCTGATCTGATAGGTAATCTGACATAATGAGAATATGAATGTATTTAGGATTGTCAACTTCACAAAAAAAATGGCTTTGGGATTAATGTTGTTTATTAGATTTCCTCAATCTAATTGAATTGTGAGGAGTTGACAGTGCTGACTGTACATTTCCCTATGATGTTAAAGGTGATTAGTCATGCAGGTGGCAAGAATTGGCCTTATTGCCGGTTATAGACGACCGTGATAAAAAAACATTTAGTTTCCAGAACTCATGGCTACCTAAGTCCTGGGTGGGAAAGTGCTGATTCACTTGTAAACCGCTGTTACAGTAGAAAATGGTCACTCGTAACAAGTTGGTCGTGGTTCTTACTAATGCAGCTGATGTATGTCACAAGTTATGTTTAAATATGGTGTACTTGTGTGAGTGAGTATACAAAATAGCTGAATTTTTTATATTTTTATCTGGTCTTTAAAGGATGTCTCTGAAGCAAAACATTTTTGACTTTTTAAAATAAATTAGTACCAATATTCTCGTAATGGCATTCATAATATTCCCGTTTACGGCACCAAACAAAAAAACCCACCCGCCAGAACTGGAGAAGCCTGAAGACAAGGATTTGAGGGGCGGTAGAAATGAACAATAATAATGAACGCACTGCAAAGATCAGCGAAAAATTAATGCGTTGCATTTTGCACTGCAAAAACTGTGATGTCACTTTCTAACACCCTGGTATCCATATCAAACAACAGTAGTTCAGTTGTCCGATATTGGTGACTACTTGGAACTGGTGTTAATTTAACACAATTTTTTAACACCATGCTTTTGGACTGCGCAGATCGACATTTATTTTGCTACATGACAGTTGAATGCAATTCCATACTACTATATTTATCTGACAAGAAAACAAACACAGGATATTTAAAGAAAAGAACATTACTTACAAGTTATGCAGAAAAAAAACAATAAACCTGTAAGTTCGAACGGTTATTAAAACAAGACAAATTTATGTGAATTTATACAGCATCGTCTTCTGTTGTGAGTCAAAATATACTGAATCGTTCTGTCGTTGTTTTTGGAGAAGATTTTATTAGACCTATTCGATTAACGATTATTGCTGTTCCAACTGAATTGTACAATGACATCATTCAGTTGAAGAGAGGACAGTGTTTCTGTTGTACTTTTCAATTCCAGGTATCGCGGTGTTTTCAGAATCCAATTAAAAAGAAGATGTGAGGCCCACACAGCTTGCCTGCCGACGATTCCCACTTTGTCATTTTTAGCAACCGGCCCCCGATTTCTGCCCCTACTGCGCATCAAACTGCGTCGCCATGGCGACACGACTGTCCGTCCTTAAATCACGTCTTGCCCGCACCGTGATACCGCGGAGGCCGGCACACAAGGCCCCTCCAAGACGGCCCGCATGACAGTAACATTTTCAGACGTGCCTGCAGTTCGGTTGGGGCGATTCTTGGGATCATTTGTCTGCCTATTGGTGTCCATTACTCACGAATTACCAGCTCGGCTCGCGACCGCATCAGCTCCGTATACTTGACATTTTTGAATGCCAGTATTTTTTGTCTCTCCTCCTGGCGACGTCATCCGTTGACATTTTCATTAACTTGTGTGACATGTGCGCCTAGTGCAGCGTCTTGGATTGGCGATGTTTACTGTCATGCTGTTTGATTAAAAATGAACTTGATCGTTTTGGCAATTTCACCAGAGATATGTCCAAGATAAATGAAATAATAAACAGTTATCTTACACCTGGCATATAGCTGCTCTATAGGCTAAATGATATTCTGGATCGCTGTTGCATTTTAAGACAAAGTTTGACACCAAACACGTTGATGAAGAGCAAACATATGTCCCACTGTCCGTGATGTTACTAAGGACCAGATACATATAGGCTCGACTCACGTCAAACTCACAAATCTACGGTGGATAGGGCCCATGAGGTCAAGTACTTCAAAACGGCGCCAAAATAATCATCATAGAAATCTTGCAACTTGCGGTGGGAATAAATCTTACTGTGAAGACTTTAGTTTTAAAGTCCAATTATTTCTGGTGACCTTTAGAAAGAAGAGTCACCATGTTGAACCAAGTGAAACTTGTTGTTTGGTGTTTTCCTGTAACTAATTTGAATCAATGGCATCAGCTACGCTAAAAACAAAGACAGAATCTAGGGGAACAGTTGAATTTGATTGACGAGACCAACCGATCGCTATTGATTGATCGATGGGAGATGCCTCCATCACAACAGGCCACAGTGGCTGGTTTTAATGCATTCAACAGAAATGGAAAATTGCATTGAATGCACTCAATCAATTGCAATTCCTTTATCCTATAACGCGGATATTGCAACTGATTGGTCAGCCGGCTTCCAAGCGAAACTGACTTCATACCATCACGGGGCAAAGGACAAGACTGCCAGAACTGATTTCCCAAGCCTGAATAAGCGAGCAAAAAAAAGTGTGCACTTTTTGGTTGGCGAATGCATTGCCAATTTGATGAAATGTACAAAGTCCCAGCCACTATCCATTGTGGATGTTGGATGTGAGGGGAGTATGGTCCTTTGTATGGCTGAAATATCAACCCATGGAACTGAACGATGATAATGCTGTCGGACTGAAAATAAGTCAGGAAAACTTTTATCACAAACAAGGAAATGTCCAGCATTACCCATCAGATTGATCGACTGATTGAACTGACGATTCTGTTTTGTCCGCCTCGTGCCCGAAGAATAGCCTAATCTTTATTGCCATCACTGTATTTGGATGTTTATTTAGAGAGAAACCAAGCTTTATAGCAGCGTGGACATTTGTTAAAGGGGGATAAGCAAACGATGTTCCTTTAATCAGAAACCGCTTTTGTGGGGAGATTTCTTAAACACCGCCAAATCGCATGATCGGCTTACCTCCTACAACGACGTATTGCACATCCTGAACCCGTGTTTTGACGGCTGGACCGCATTCTCCGCTGCCGGGAGTTCTGTACGATTTTCCACTTGGGCGGACCCGTTCCCAACCGATCATTCCGATTCTGAATGACATCGACCATGCAAAGGTTGCCAGTAAGTAGTTCTAACTAAGGCCAGTAACGGAAATCGCATTGCTCACTTCAAGCTCGGCAATCATTGTAATTGTTCGTTCTCCCATCACTATTATCGAGCCAGGAACAACTTTGTATTGGCCTGATTGGCGTTGTTTAACCCGTTTATGGTCTCCTGCTGGTCTACGCTCCCTTGCCGATTCCATTTCCTGATGCGTTAGTATAATGACCTCGTATTTCTGGAAGTAAACTACAATCCCTCGAAAGATACAATTTGCTAATTTAAAAGTAACCCCGGCAGATTTACCTTGTCACTTTTGCAACAACCTTTCATGTGCCTGTCTTACGTTTCAAACGCCAAAAGGGCTAGAATTTGGGCCGCTTGTTTAACACGGATCTGGATCACGATCTGTGATCTGTCATTGGTTTGCGGATACCAAAAGTCGCCTGACAGATGGTGCAAACCAGTGTTAGGATCACTGATCGAGGTCAACATCCCTGTGAAACAAACAGACTCTTAGTGCATTTCCCGAGTTGATTCTAGTTTATTAGTGAGAAAGGGCTTCGGGTTAGGGGAGAAAGCTCAAAGTTTTGGGTTAATTTGACGCTAAACCTCATCCCATGAAGGAGGACCAGAAACGCCTCACGTCCTTACTAAAGGAGATATTCCCACAAGAGGTTGAGGAGAATGAAGGTTTAGACTTATTCTCCCTCTACATGCGACAACGATTCTTAAGTGTTCAGACTGCATGAGGTTTATCCGATGGATTACAGTGCAGCCCACACATTTCGTCAAACAGGGCACTTGCGCTTTCAGCTTTCACAAAAGTGGTTGTTGACGGTTAAATCCACAGTGCCATGTATTCTTTGGCAAATAACTCAAGCAAGATTTTAACTCAAGCATCATTTTAGTTCCCCTCCATTAGACCCACGCAGCCAGGTTTAACAGTAAGCCGACTGGATGAGCAAGAAGGACATTTCCCCCTCCTTTCGAAAATACGCCTACATGAGGGCAGGAAGGCAAAATTCCCACTGCTTGTGATCTGAGCCAGCCTTGTACCAAGAGATCGAATAGTACCCAGAGAATTGCAGTGGCACTGCTTCGGCGATTGTGATTCTTCCCAATTCAGCATAAAACTATCGTTTATGGAGTGTGAAGAATTGTTTACTCGGCCAATAATTAATTAATATCTGGAGTAAATGACTATTTATCACCCCAAACTTCATGCCCACTGTTCGGTCCATCAGTAACCATCAGAAGTTGAACGATGGGTTACAGAAGGAAAAGCTTACTAGAATCCATTGGAACCGTGCGCACTTGTAAGTGGCCAAATCTTCTTTAATACCTAGAACTCCCCGAGCTTTTGACGTGTAGGATGAACCTTATATATATATTAAAGACCTGAGTCTCATGATCGTGTAAAATAGTTTCCCCACGGGGTTCCCCAATCCGGCTTATGTGAGTAGATCAAATAGCGCCCCCACTAAAAGTTAGCGCAGAAGTTGCAGAACTCCTACTATGGCGTTATACTCGGAGTGTTCGTGATCATGAACTTGATCGACGATGTGGAGACCAGTACAGATTCCAACTTAGCGTTAAACGTGCTGTTTGGACGTGCCGTCGTCGGCCTTGCACTTTACACTGTGTCTCTGACCTGCATGATCTGTTACAATGTCTGCTGCCATAAGCAATGTTGCGAAGGAACGGCTTCCATTCATAGAGCCATTCCCTAGTGACAGCTTGGTGAAAGACTGGACATGGGCAAACTTTACAGTTGAAGCCGCCCAGATCTAGATCGGATGCTTTCTCTGTAAACGAATTGGCGTGAATGATTTTAATGAGGCAGCCAAGAGTGCGAGTACACCGCATCCCAGGATGCTCAGCGACGGTTGGACCCCGCCTGACGTGACAGGGGCTGTGCGGTGCACTTCACGCTTGATGGAGATCGTGTCGTCAAAGATAAACTGATATTGGAATGCGTGTAAGACTTGGACGTAACTGACACAGTTAGTGTTTTCATACCTTAGGTACTCAAATGCCATTTTGGCTTTATACCATTAAAAGCAGGTTAGATGCATTTCCTTAAAGCTGATGAAAACTGATGAAGCATAAACGTTTTAAATCAACCACGTTAACTATGAAAAGACAACAGTGGTTCAGAAATTACGAGCATGGCCAGTATATATGGCATCCCTTCTGAAATAAACGAGATCTAACTCCACTTCCATTCTTCCAGAGAATTGCTAAACTTCACGCAGCGTTGACCGACTCATTTCCGATTTATCACTCCCTTAGCCCCCGATCGGCCCCAACCCAAGACCTGCTGGAGCTGGGCTCTATTTATAGCTTGCTTGGTTCCCACTGCGGCAAACTGCCTCAGACTAATTACAAAAATATGGATTTCATAAAAGAGGTTCTTGACCACCGAGGCAAGGCCCGTCGACTTATTTTTTTTCTACGACTGAGCTGCACGAAAGGAAATGAGAGATTCGCAGATTCAATTAAGCAATTAGTGGGGCAACCGGGAGAGTTGGTTTTGCTGTGCGCGGTCTACCGTGCGGAGAAGCCGGGTCGGGCCCCCTACGCGCGCTTCCGCTAATAGTTATGATACACGCTGGAGGTCCGTTTATTATCGGCTTGTTTGTAATCAGTACGGTTCCGCATTTGGCCATCCGGGTGAAGAGCCATGCAGTCCATCCATTTCTCCTTGGTACGGCAGCCTGTCGGGGGCATTCATTTTGCACGAAGTTTTCGTATATTGCCGTCCCTTAACAGTATACTGACCTTAGTCATCAAGATACAAGATGTACAAGTATAAGGAGTCAGACGAAGAGATCAAATGAACCTGTGATAATTCACTTTTAGGACTATCATTACATTGACAATATGACCACTATACACTTGGTGAACAGTACGTTCATTTTAACCTGCTGTATAAGCTCATTCGATATTGTTTGAAAACTTTGTTTGGTTGATTATCCAAGAATCCTGGCTCTTATTACTGAAAACCTAACGACATCGACTGCCTAGGCCTTAGCGCCCCCCCCCCCACACACCCAAACCAACACGACCCCCACCACCGTTCAACTGATATCTTGGCCAACACATGGGAAGGTGTGTTTTTGCCGCGAATCATGATTTATCCTTTCAAGCGCCGTTAATTTAGACCAATGCAGTGTAGGCCTCGTTGTTGTAATCCTGACAAAGCAAACACGTCGGCCTATCTGGAAGTTGAAGTTCCCCAAGTGCAATGGCTTCAGAACCCGGTATACGGCCCGTTTGTAGAGTGTTGACTTCAACAGAGTGCTTGAACCAGGGCAAACTTGCAACTGGCATACCTGAACCGCAGGCCCCTTTTCAACCTGAACAAAACAGGAAAGCGGCGTCATGTTTAATTGCGTATTTAGGTTTATGTGATATCCCCTCACACATCACCGAGAAGAGGGCACGATGCCGGGCAAGACTAGAATAGTACAAGGAAAATGTTCCAGTAGATCACGGTCAACTTAAAGGTGGTTTTTCCTTGCTAAAATCGAGAGATTTTCAGTGGCCCGTGACTGTGTCGGCTTCACAGAGAATGCCACGGATTCGTCACATTTTTATGTGTTTTTAGATTTTTCTACTTTTTCTAATTGTTTACACCTAAGGATATGTTTGTCATATCAGGGTCATCTTTTCAAACATCTGTCCTGCCAAGCCATCTGACCGAGGGCGTTTTCACAGAACAGAACACGCCTGAATTAGAATTTGTCCATGGTTCTACTCTTCTTTCAAACACTTTGAAGCCAGTATCGGATACAAGAATCTCAGCAAAATATCAAAGATGCATACCGCCGAGAAATGCACATTCATGTTTTCTTTTTTTTATAAATGCCATACTGTTCAGCTGAGAATTGATAATTAGTGCAACCATCACTACACAACTATTAAAAAACACTCTCGGGGCTGAAAAATCATTTGACCGACAAAATTGCGCACCTTGCGTGTAATTGTTGCGATTGTGTTAAGTCTGGGACAGAAGAGACTGATTGAAGTTGACGTGAGACAGACCGGCCTATGAGTTGATTTCCTCTCCGTTAGGTTTAGTGTTATCTTGCTCCAGACAGGATACCGGTATACCTGCCAGCTGAGGGGGCCTTGGTGGCACGGGTGCCAACTATGGCCTCCCGACTCCACAGCTCACGCTACCTTTCTTGAATCGCATCTTCCATAGCGGCAGTTACCAAGTACATGTATTGCTGCGATTGCGGCAAACCCAGGATTGTTCTCGTGAATCGCGAAGAGATTTTTTTAAACACCAAGTCGCTGGAATCATGTGGTTGAAGTAGGTATAGGGCCAACCCATATTACGGAGCACTGCCTTGTACAAGAATATAAAAACCATTTGCAGAGAGCATGACAATTGGTGTGGATCGCTGCTGCTACACCCATGCATTCGTACCGGTCAGACATTCCTGTTCCAAGATTGGTTTTGAAAAAAGTCGGAAAAATTCTTCACAATCTGCCTGATGTCGCCACAAAAAATGATGATTCAAAAGCCCATTCCCCAGTCAAAAATGGAAGATATATACCTCCAACCCCAGGATCTTCACTCATGGTTTGAATTCCTTGACTTTGCGTATTGACAAACCATTTTCTCTGTGCATTTCTGCAATACATGGGTGTTGGGTCATGCGCCTCCGTGCCAGCCCAACCGATCTTACTTAAAGCTATGATCATGCAGCTATGTTAAGATGCAGCAGTTTGATCATAAGCGAACTTAAGTGCAGGATTGACCTCCGTCACTCCACTGCCTTCAATTCAACTATACGTGTACATTAGTTTGTCAAGTGCGCAGGTCAAAGGCATGCATATACCAAGATCTCATCTAGCTGGCCAAGGTATTTTTCACCTACAGATGTCTTGGATTAGGCATTTCTGTGGCAACTTATATGAGAATTACCAATGCCAGAAGGAAATCGCCTTTGGGTTTTTTTTATTCGACGTGGACAACAGAGACATTGCAGAGACGGCAGTTGCCGTATCTGGGTCGCATAGGAAAGTGGAAAAGGAAGAGGGCCTGGGGCCCATCACAGCTAGAAAGCCCCTAGGAAGAGGGTGTCGGGGCTAAACACGAAACAAGACCAAAAGAGGGATTGGTAATGAACTGAACCGAATGGCAGGTTAACAGTGAACTCATCACAGACTGAGAGGAAAGAGACGAAAATGCAGGACAGACTCGGGGCGTATCTTAACTAGACGGGCATGGGTCAAGGCTCCCCCTCCCCCCGCACCGCTGGTGCGCCACCCTACCCCACCCGGCCAGGTCAGACATTGGAGAAGACAAAAGAGAGCTTTACCCTTTGAAACATGGCGGAAATCTATTAACCCTTCTCAAGAATCATCAGGCCCGAAGTGCACCTTGTTCATCGGGCTATTTTTACGAAACAAGGAATTAATTGCACGACGTCAACAGAAAAGGTTTAAGGACTCAATAGATATTCGTCATTGTTCGGGCATTCTGTCCAAAGTTCTTCTTTGACCATTGAAAAAAATCCACAGCAAGTGTCGACATAGTGCCTTGCAAGGTCCCGATGGGCGGCCGCGAGATCTGATTCATCCTTTCAGCCCTCAAGGTGTCATTCGACTACCACAAGCATTTGTTTAAATTAGAGCAGATTATTTGTTTCAATACCAAGACAGGCCGCTTTTTGCTCTACTTATAGTTTTTGCCGGCCCATTTCAATTTTCAAAAACGTGATTTTCGTCAACACACATTTAGATTCATGCGGATATTTCAATTCTGTTCATAAAGGTTTTCTTTCTCCCTATCACCTCATTCATTTTCGTTTTCCTGCACACAACAGTTTGGCTTCGACTTTTATAATAGGAAACTACGAGTCAGAAAGCGCATGCTGTACACGAACATAATGCAAGAACTTTTTACAGATTAATCTAATTCTTGATTAACTTCTTTCTAAAGCTCTAGACGAATTCCAATGACCTCATTCATCGAAAGAAAATGCTCATACAACAAACGTCAATGGGTTCTTCTGATGCTTAAACACTTATATGAAAGAGCGTTCAAATCTCAGTGGGCCTCGTGTTAAAATGAACGGTTTTCTGCTGAAATATGCCGCGAAAACATGTATTAGGGCATCCTTATCTCACAAAACACATTCATGTTGTGTATGAAACTGAGTCTCACTAGTGGTGCATCTGCTTATGGGCACAGTGGACTGGCAATATACCCTGGCTGAAATACCACCCTTTTGCCGAAGATATTAAGTTGTCTTCTTGTCCCTTGTTCTGTTCCATCACCAGCATTTTCTTCACCATTAAAGACCGACCTTGTCGATGTGACAAATCAAATCCAGCTAAATTTGTTAGGTCTGTGCCATTTTGTTTTCCGATTACTGTGCCCTATAGAAGGTTCCTGTTAAGTACATATCCATGAGCGATTGTGCTGGAGGATTTCTTTCCCTACTCTCGACATTATACTAAATAAAACCCTCTAAATTAGCGAGGCAATTAGGCCAGGAATCCTTGGATGGTCCTGGGGAGATCTCTCTTATGTCACGGGAATGAACAAAAAACCTTGCGGTGTCTTTTGAAAAGCTACGCTGGAAAAGAACAACACAGCAGCGGCTGTGGGCGTGTAAGCCGTGTGTGAGAGTCTCTTGAGAAAATAAAAGCTGGGGCCATCTGCACAACTTCAACTTAAAATCCCGCCCTTTTTTGCATTTTTTGGACGTAAGTCAACTTCGTGTACAGTGGAAGTGAGGCGGCAAAGACCACACACTGGGAAGGGGGACTCAGACAGAACCGTCGGTATGTGTGCGTTGATACAGGTAACAATGTAATAACAGCGGTGATCTTTCTTCAGAAATTCATCGTTAAGATTAAGAGCCAGCGTTGTAAGCATCTCCAGCTTGGCCATTCTGAGCTAGTGTAACATTTGTTACATTTATTATAGGAGATTACATTTTAAAATGACTGATGCATGACATGCATTCGCATTCAAATTATTTCCCTCATGAGTTGCATTCCTGGCCTATCATCCTTCCAGCCCCCCAGGGGACAGATACCGCATCAAAATCGGGGGATAAACCAAGTCAATCTCACAAAAGCGCCCGCGTAGTTTTCTTGTCAGCTTCGTGCCATTTGGCAGAGGTTAGTCACTTTGGTGGTGTCTGTTTTTACCCACTAAGGCTGGCCCCGTGCAACAGGCCTGTCAAGCGAACAAAGAACACCAGCACTAGTGTTGGTCAGATTAAGAGCTTAATGTTCGATTTACAGAGCCAGCAACCACATGGACAAAGGTCCGAGCCCAAGTCTCGCTTTCCTGGTTTCCTGGGTTGAATAGCCCCGTAATTACCGGCCCAATAGCTGAGCAAGAATCGCCCCAACTGTACAGCCTGTGCTTCGCCTGCGATTTAATTGGAGCATGGACCCAGATGGTCCAGAATGTTTTGGGAGAAAGCTTCCAAACTATGCTTTGTTCTTTTACCTGAAACAACAAAACTTCGCTCAACTCACTAAAGTCGTGGATGTTCCTACGAGTGGACGCTATCACAATATTAAAAAGGGAATTCGACACATTGCAAAGAGCAACTTGATCATAAACAACGAAGTCGACATACACGAGGTCTGGGTAAGCGACCTACGTAGTTGGCAAGTACATGTACTGTACATGTACATGTATATCAAATGTTATATTGGTGGCAAGAGAATAACAGTGCGCAAAGTGGATTTGAACTCCAGAGCCCTGAACACGTAAGATGTCCCTTTTCCACACTCTGAAAGGGTTATTCGGCGACCTGGTTGTGACAGTAAATTTGGCTTGGAATGTGACAGGTATTTGTAGGCGGTAAGGGGCCACGCTGTACACCTCTACCTTGCCTGCCCTGTAGTGGACCAATTAGTCCATGCCGAGTCTACCTGCTATGCATGGCAGACATTAGATCCCTTTTTTTTCAATACGCAGTCACAACAACCTTTAGTCATTGCTAAATGCAAACCTTCGCTGGTTGAGGAAACCGATGGTTGCTTGTGATGGATAAAGACCACAACAGTTAACTGCCTGCTCAACACAAAGGGATTTTGCTTCCCTGCATGTTGAAAGACAAAAATCATGAAGTTGTATCTGCCATAGGCCTATATACCAGAAATTCAATCATTTCACGCATGAATGTCTCCGTGTTGTTGAAATTAAGGTTTGGAAACAAAATTTGCATGATGGGGTGAAAAGCTTTCATTATTCTATGTGCGGACAGTAAAAGACCGTAAACGTACGAATTTCGTTCAGAATACGTCACTCTCCCCCCCCCTCTCTCTCTCTGTGTCGGGTGCTACCACAATGCTTTACTCTGCGCTATTGTATTGGAAACCCTCCAGGTGATGACACCAAAGTGATACAAATTAAAAGGTCTCTTTATTTCAAACACATTCCTTCGCCTCCGAGTCTTCAATGTGCAAGTCAGAGGGTAAAGTTGCGTCCGAGAGATTCTTGCTAACCACCACGGCCTTTCTGCTGGCATTTATTATTTATCCGTATTCAAACATCACTTGCTTAATGCACAGTTGCTAAAGTATAGTAAAGTTAATAAAGAAGCCAAACCAATTGTATTCAATTAAGAGATAAAAGTTTCAGATAAAGGCCGCAAGAAACACTATCAGATGTTCAGGTACACAATGTGGTATGCGTATTTCAGGTGATTGGCCAAGTGTATGCATTTATTAAAATAATGAACGAAGAGAAACTAGGGCTTTTATGCGTGGTAATGCGGGGTGACTCCATGTTGCTTTTCAAATTGTACTCGGAAAGGCGTCGAAATCTGTTTGGTGATTTTGCAAAACAAACCTTAGATGAAACATTTTTTGTTCAGTTTTCAAACCTTATTTTTGATCAAGTCCACGTACTTCGGAAATATTGATATGTTTCATCAATTTACGTCTTCTTTGTGTTGTGAAATGAAGAAATATAAATCAAAAAATTCCAGATGACGCAGTACAGTTACTGTGTGTTCGTCCACAGTGATACGGTCAGTATACATACATGTACATGTACATCGCTTCACTGGATAAGTTTACAACATATTTGGTAAAACAATTTATGACCTGAGGGAACAGAATTGGTGTTACTGGGATTTTTCTTCCATTCATGCCCAGCACTGTGTGACTTAATATCGTGTGACTCATCTGCAGTCACATTGGAGAAAGCAAGCTTTTGCAGTCTTTTCACAAGAAAAGTGCTCATGATCCTATTCGTTCTGAGCAACAAACAATAGCTGTGGACCCCTCTGTGAAACCCGTTTCCCCATGCAGGCACAACAAAGTGCCGCTTGTTGTTGGCCAACTAATCTGTGCCGCGCACTACCATTCAAATTAGCATCACTTTGCCCCAATCAATCAAAATATCATAGACTACACCAGTGACAAATCGTAAACAGGTTTACGACTTATTGTGGTCCCATGCGATCGGGAGAGGTCCGGGGTTAGTGTTGCGATGGGCCAAATTCTGGCTGGCCCCCTGGGGTCTTGTTGGTGGGGTGGGGTGTCCCGTAGATCGGGTCATTGATGCTTTTTCCACGTGGTCCGTGAAAAGAAAAGTGGAGACACTCTGCGTGTGATTGAAGTGGGTGCGGACAGGCTTCACGATGCAGTTTCAATTTCGGATTCGTTATAGTTCACGTCTCATGTCCATTCAGGATATTAGGTAAGATACAATGCACATTCAGTCAGCATTGATTTCAAGCCAGAGGTTTCTAAGGTGGCAAAGGCATTTAAATACACACTGTATGTTATTTTGCTCACCTACCTATACGAGAAGGCGGCATCACGTCAGCGGTTAACAGAATATTTGGAGGACTTCTCCTTTTCTACCGAAGCCATCAACCAAATTTCTATGGAGATGTCGATCTCACCATCTAAAAGTCGATTCTGGGGCATTCTTTCAAGATTCCAACAGACGAGAGGGAAAGAAATTGAGAGGGACTCCAAGCGGGGGAACCTTTGCCGAGAAAGAGAATAAATCACGCGGGGGATCTCTCTTCGCATGCCAAGTAGGGCAAAGCGGCATGGGCTTCGGCAGCCTTGCACTACATGGGGAAATATACTCCCGGTGTGACCTGGGTCATTGACCCTTCCCCACCCATCAAAAGGTATATATGCCAAGGTATTTGTTATGCTCGATTCACATATTTTAAAGGGATAATTGGAGAGGGAGCTTCAGTAAGTGGTCGCATCACGGAGGTAAGTTGTAGTCGACGGTCTGGCCTGGTTGCCCCACCCGATGTACCCTACCTCGTATTTTACTTGAAATCTGATGCCACGTGGAGAATAGGTTGCATATTACTTGGAACTCGCTAATACTAATAGAATACACTGCAGGGAAATATTATTTCGACGGTCAGTTGGTTTAAATTATCTCCCGTGTATGGTTTGGGTAAATTTCGTCCAACGTCTGGGAACGATTTGATGAAGAGTGACATCACTTGACGAAACAAGACTTTTTGTTACAAGAAAAAGGCTGGAGAAATCATTCCTAACCGAATTCGTTAACAACTGAAATGAAAGAAACTTGACAACACATTTAAAGGCCTGTGAAAAGTTCAACCAATTTCTCAAAGGAAATTTTGGAAATTCCATGCAAGCAAAAATTGAGAGGGACTGCAGCGTAACTTGATTTGATACTTTGGGAAATAGGCATACAATATTCCAGTAATATTTCCAACGCCGAAGAGGTCGTTAAGCTCACCCAATCTGTATGGGTCATGGTCAGTTCAGCATTTTATCGTGAACTTTTTTACACGTGTACGGAAGGCAAAATTATGCACAAAACACTCTTCCCAAATGTGGTGCATGCACAGCTGTTTTAGTTCGCTATATTCGACAAGGATTACAGATTTTGCTTTCAAAGAAAATTTGGTCGTATGTACACGTGTGCTGTTCTTTTTTTTTCCATTTGAAATTTGACCTCAGCGTGATGTATTGGAGGGATCTGGGCACATGGTACGTAAAACGTGACTTTCGAAATTTTGTAGCATCAGCCAAAGCTATAGGTAAGTCTTTCATCGCTTTGATAAACTATGAATGTAGTTTCACGCCAACCAACGGATTGCCCCATTCTGAGTTAATGTAGACAAAAGTAAATTGACAAATCAAGAGAGTGCCGACCCATGAGTTACTATGAACAGAATTTCTTTATGTGTTGTTCGTTTATTCTCAGTCTCTGACAGTTGTTTGAATACAGTTCTCTACAATAACTCAACAATACCAAACTTATGTTAGGCCTAGGCCTAAAAGTATTACTGTTCCCTGCTTATGGCGGTTTAGAAAAATACATTTAATTTAATGCCAACCCCAAAAAACTTAACGAAGAAAGATGTGATTTATAATGTTTCATGACAATGTTTTGTTCTCCACTATATGGATAACTTGTTACAAATGCTAATATATATTGATAACATTATACCAGCTTATACAAGTTTTTTTATGGTACATAAAAAGCACAGATGACTATGTACAAAAAGCATGCCCTTTCTTTAAAATACGGGCCAAATCTATGCCGTAACTTTACATTAAATAATATAAATTAAAAAATAATGTATTCAAATGCAATAAAATAACAGTAGGATACATGCTAAACCAATTCGTGAGGAACATCATCGTCGCATTCTTCTAATAAATAAAATCGAATACACTTTATGGAGAAACACGTGCACATTTCAATGTTACATGACCTACACAATTTATTAACAGCAAATACCAAGAATCCAAATGAAAAAAATCAGTGGACACTACAAAGTTGTCGGTGCTCCACCAAGCAAAATTGATCGTGAAGAGAGTGATTATGTTTTTTACCAAATTCTAACGCGTGCGACAAGTTTTTTTCGCGTACAAATTAAGGCCATATTTCTCCTTTTGACAACATTACTTCCTAAACTTTGTGGACACCCTGTTTAGTCGCAGGTTTACCCGCCTTGTGACTGAAGGATGTTCATTAAAATTCCTTTTTAGAAATATCGGGCGGTTTTCCCAAAGACAGTTATATCAGGTACTTGTTTTACCAGTTTGACTGTTCGACTTTAAGCAAGTTGGACATAAGATCGCAAGCAAAGTACTGTGCACATGTATACGCTGACATGAGAAGTTTGTCACCAAATAACCATCAAAGTTACATGACCCTACTTCCCCATCATGCACATGTACAGAAATATACAGAATGGGTGTTGTTAATAAATATTCCAAATAAATTCCTGGTAAAGGTTACTCCAACAAAAAAGCACAGACTTCCTATAAGTCTCATGATGCTATAGTTAAACGGATGTTATTGCTTGAAATGAAGCAAATCTGAAAATAGAAAAGGAACCAGTGTGTGACATTGACATAAATGTATTGATTAAAACCCGGAAGTGGTCGTGCTGAAATATGTGTCATTTGAGGACCATATTTCATTTCATCCTACAAACAAGAAACAGTAGTTAATATCAACTATGCATTTGTGCTCAAACATGTAAACAAGTCTCAGGCTTTTCAAGCACCATGTTTTCGTCAAGCAAATGTGCATTTGGAAGAGGACAAATTGAGGAAGACAATCGTAAAAAGTTTGCATTATTTCCCAATTAAATTCATAAAAACTCTTTTGCATAGGTGTACCTTCCACTTCACAAAAAAAAATGTCGAGATAGATTATAACCAGAAGGTAAGCAACATTTGATGCCTTGCATAGCACTGCTTAAGATAATAAGCACACGCTGTCGATGTTGGGAGACACGCACGCCGCTTCCCATGTCATACATATCACTTCTTCATTAAAAATGACAGAGATATGAAACCTCCACTTGACTGCAGGCATTGAGCAACCAATCCTACGCATGCTGGCGTACCGTTCTCACATTTTTTTAGCAAAACATCATTTTAGATCACCGGCAAGACGGCACGATTTGAGAAAGCTTGTGAATTCAAGGTAGGATCCATAGCCAAAACATTAAACATGAACAACGAGTGAATCCGTTGTGCATGTACCTTCAGAGCACGTGTTCATCAAAATGCCACAAACTACTTGAACAAAGATGCATGCAGCTTTAGAGTTAT
Source organism: Acanthaster planci (assembly GCF_054643075.1). Classification (NCBI taxonomy): domain Eukaryota; kingdom Metazoa; phylum Echinodermata; class Asteroidea; order Valvatida; family Acanthasteridae; genus Acanthaster; species Acanthaster planci. Next base: position 23,165,638 of record NC_141777.1, read on the forward strand.
TTACAAGTATGTTGTTTTGTGTACCATAAAAGTTATCTTTATGCACGACATATTTGTATTTAGCTCTGGGGCTTGCGAACGAGCTGCACTTAATAGAATATAAGGCATATGAACTGTGAAATATAAATAACTTTATACATCATGTTAGATATTAAACATATCGACAAGTATAATACACTTAAAACTATACACCTGGGGAAACCTCACCTTCTGCTTATCAAACAATAAAAATGTGAGATTTCTTCAGGTTTATAATATAAAAAAAACTCTATTTATCGGCAACCACAGCCTTCAACTACCATGTCCTGATAGTTCCTGAGAATGACTGAATCCGAGTCATCCAGGTAAAGCATGCTTATTGCACTCAAATCTGTGGGTACACAGCACGCCTTGGGTGCTAGCTGGGGACTAGCCGAGTTCACTAATGTCTGCACTATTGCATGGTTTGTAGCATTGAGGTGATCCACCAGCGGGAACGGGCATTCACCTTGGCAGTAGAATGCCTGGTAACCTGCTGGTGCTACGATCCAACTGTTCCAGCCCACGTCAGTGAAGTCCACGTACAAGGGGTGGCGACGGCAATTCGGCTTCAACTTCCTTTTTCTCTTGCCGCTCCGTTGTCGGCTGGAGCGCTTGGAAGTCGCCGCACGCTTTCGCCTGCCATCGTCTGTGTATGTTACGATAAGAGGCCGTTCTTCGAACCACGTCTCGTCCTCAGGCTCTTCGTTGTCGCTGACGGAACGCGCAATTCTCAAGTTCCTATGCGCGGTAATTGGCCGACCTCTGTGGTCGAGAACTTCCACCTCGATCCCGTGGTTGGCACGGTGCGATCTTCTCCAGTCTTTTAAAGCCGGTCGAACGTCAAAAGACTGCCAGCTTGCGTTACGAATATCCACCACTTTGGTGTCAATGAGTCGCTTAATGACATCTTTACTCTTCGGCAGGGGTTTAAGGATTTGGTACACATTGACCCTGTGCATGTGACTTCGCTCAGAATGTCTGGCTGAATCTTCCTCGTCCCTATCTGAGAGGTCTCTCTTTGAGACGGAATGGTGGTTCTTCCAAAATAAGCGCAATTCCGCCGCAGTGAGCACTTCGTTGTCTGCTATAGCAGAAACGTTGAAGGTGAGTCTGTGTGCGTGTCCATTTGGACTAGATTCATCCAGCAAACTAGTGTAATCGCCTCCCTGTTCTGAAAAGAAGAAAGACGCAGTACATTGCAACACTATGAAAGCCAGGGGGATTAGTGGTTTTTATACCGGCAGGGCGAACAATGAACTTGAATAGCCGAGTGTGTCAATAGTGAGTTCTCAGTGAGAAACCGACCATAGCCTGAGGCAAGAGCGTAAATGTTATAATAGCCTCACCTACTGCTTTAACTGCGCATAACAGTGGTGTTCCATGTAAAAAGGAATTACCTTACGGGTCTTAAGCTGCGGATACAAAACAACATAACCCGGGTGAACTATCAAGCTAGACACACTCGGCTGCTATGCTTTCTCTGTCCACGTTAATGGACTAATATTGTTGTAGGAATCAGAGCGAAGCCATGTTTGACTTACCTTGATGGTGAAAACTCCGCACTACATTGGTGTATCTGTTTGTTTTTCCCCGGACATTTATGTCCAGATTAGAGATGGGCGAGTCGGTCTGCGCATTGTAAAGATCCAACATGTATTGCGGCACGTGTATTTTCCTGCTGGGATTGGGTTTCGCTTTCAATCCAAACATGTTTAGTAGGTTCTTCTCAAAGGCCCGGATGACTTGCTCGCGGCTCCTGAGTTTTGTATCCCACTCCGGTGCGTCCGGGGAGGAGTCCTCGTCTTTGCCTCCTGCAGCTTGCGCTCCATGTGTACAACTCAGCAGAAGCAGGTAACACACAACCAGCATCAGCAGTCTGTTCATCACGGGGACACCCACCATAATGGATCTGTAAAACGGAACGAGAAATTAACACCCATGTCATGCTGAATTGCACACAGATGTAAGCACGAGATGAGCCGTCCGCTAACTGCCAATCCCCCGGCTCAATTAGTACGGCTCTGGCTCGGGTTTTTTTTTTTATTATTATCGTGGGGGTATTTACGTGAGCTGCTGGTGTAAGGTGCATTGTGGTTGCCCTGTAAGTCATTTGCATGTTATTATGAATGGATGGATTCAGCCACAGAGAATGGAGACTATTGCGAAGAGGGCCCTCGACTTTAGTATAGCCAGAACATGACCACAGTCACTGTCTCACTGATTATGCAACGAGTATACAACTACGTACCCTTTCATTTTTGTTGGCAGCGGGATCTGATATGCCCTGGGTACGTGATTATAACTTATAATCCAATACTTGGTCCAAAGCTTAACTGTTTTCGATAAATAATGAAACGTGTATGTGTATGTATCTTTCTTTTCTCCGAACTGATCAATTATTTATGTCTGGAGTGATATCAGCTGGTCAATAGGGCTAGCTATTTCTTTGGTTATCTCAGGGGTTAGCTCCAGAGGTGAAGATCAGTTGCGGTCAAATGACAGCTGCTAAGTTTTAGAGGAGCTCCAGCTCCTTCCTCTGTTTACTTGCTCTATGGTGTGAACGATCTATTTGTTGGCAAAGCAACGGTTGCTGCAAGATGTTGGCCATCGGTGCCATTCTCACAAAATATCCTTTGCAAATACTACAGAATACAATGCCACGGGTGATATGGATCTATGATGGCTTCACGATCATGCACACAGATCATCATCTCAGCTCTTTCCAAAAAAAAGTCCATCTCGGACAAAACGTTCACAGAAACTACGTGTACTATCAAACAGTTCTTACGGGTACGCCGAGTCGAAACCATGAGCGTCTTAAACTTCAAACAAGGGCACGAATTCAGCGCAATGACACTTAACTGCAGTTCATCCCATTAAATTTCAGGGCGAGTAACAAACTTAAAACCCATTTTCTGTAACAACTTTCACAATTGGAAATCTAAAATGAGACTCTGCGGCCTAATCGGTTTTTGATCTCGAGATGACAGTCATTCACAAAAAGTAAAATAGAATTGAGCAGTATTTTAGCTGTCTAGCACAACCGTGAACAGGGAATGCAAGCATGCCTGGCGGCCTTGTGGGGACGGTTCAGTGACGCAACCAGGCGTGAACAGCGCCCTGCTTGAAAGCTCATCCCCTAGATTTCAAAAACTGACACATGGAGTTATCCTTAATCTCCACTAATAATCATAACAAGCCACGGGGGATTGTATTCACACAAAAAACACAAAACAGAGGCACATTTTCACACAATCACAAATAAGCAACTTCCAATCCGACTATTAAAGCGAATAATCCACCAAAATAAAGTCAATCATGAGGTATCGAGAGCAGTGAGTTACAAAAGGATAAGTGAACACAAATCAACAAAATGACAAAAATGCAAAAATGAAACTGCGAAAATCTTGGCAATAAATCAAACCGTCATCAATTTGCAAATTAAAGACTCACTTTTATTTGTCCATCCTAAAATCAACATCAAAATAAGCCTAAATCAGAATATGTGATGTTTGATTGATGAATTAGGTGGTTTTTTAAAAGATTTGTGTGATCAAAATGAGCTGTCGTTTCAGGTTGTGCCTGTCATTTGTAATACACATCGATCCAAATTCTCTATTATGTGGATATTCAATAATTAGTTGACATCCTTGTTTTTAATATCTGTTCTAGAAGATGTTACCGAAAAAGAGAAAGCTTGAGTTTAATAAAAGTCTGGACATTTAGAAGAATAAAACAAAACCCCTAAGAGTGAATTATGACTTTTCGCATTACCAAATCAGATAAGTCGAATTCAAACGTCCAAGTCACATGTTATTGTCAGATGTCGACCCGCTTCCGCCTCATCGCGTCTGTGGTGCCAGCCATGCCACCGACGGGGATAAGGGGGCTGAACTACCGACCAGTGCTGGCAGAGTTTGAAATGGGTTAGCAAAACAGTCGAAATCGTCCATAAATTATACCCGCAATTGATCTTAACTGACGGGCTCCTAAACATGCAGCCACCCAGACAACCGAGACGTCGCAGATCAGTGCCAAAACGGTAACCTGACAAGCTTCGCTATACCTGTGTAAAGTGTTGGAATGGTCATGCGGAGGAAGGAGAGAGGTTTCTGCCCCTTTTCCCCAAACAGCCAGTATTTTATTTGATGGACAGTAGTCTATAGTTTTGTCCCAATCAGAGGCGTGTAGCTGAAGCATAAATTCTCTAGCACGAAGGAAAGGTTTATGTAATTTACAAACGCAGATGAATGTATACACACAACAGGTTTCGACAAACGAGACACATGGATCGTATCACAAAGACACTGAACAAACATTTCATTTACAGAGAAGTCTCACAACTCTTTGGTATCCGGTGTATGTGTAAAAAGACCATTTCAGTATAAGTATTTCGTTCATCATTGTTGACAATGTTACAAGCTAGCTGTCCCTTTGGATTGGAACTCAGCAGTGGAAAAACAATGCAGCATAACTATCAGCTGTTGTTTGTCGTGTTGATAAAGGAAGGACAGAGCACTGTGTACTTGTGGCCAGGCTAATACAAGTTGGTACATCTCCCATGTGATCTGCCAATGGCAGGTTCATCGCGCTCCTCTGCCACGCATCTTGACAAAACTATAATAACGTATGTGACTGTATGATTCCCCCGACAGCATGGTTCACTATTGGGGGGCCAGGGGGCACCACATACCTCCACTGGTACCAATTTTCTGGGTCAACCATACTGTATAAATATAGGCAGGAAAGTAAACGACAAGTCAGTCACCCGAAGTGAGGATGAGCTTAAAGGGGTAGTAGGTTTCCCCTTGTCCGTTCCGATTTCGATCACATAATAGGAGAGTTGATCATCGACGTCTAGTAAAAAGACAAGTATCAACTGGGACGACAATAAGGGGTTGATTTGAATTCGACCCGACAGAGTCTCACAGATATGATGATGGAGACATTTATCGAATTCATGATCTCTGCAACGGTCGCTCCTATGCCATATTCGCATGCGTTTGGATCGAGTCACTCAGGATTCGACTGTCATATCAAAACCATTCATTCGGCGAATCACCGTCCTAACAATGAGAATGTTGCATAGGTGACAGCAATTACAATGAAACTGCTCGGCGAAAAATCGCTATGCGTCCTTTCGTGGGGCAAATTCCATTTCACTGCCCATGGTTAGGTTTTCTATGTCACGAATTTCAATTTGCTCGCATTAAGCTAAATGTACCTAAATAAAGACATTTTCGGGTTCAAAAAGTAAACCAAGACAAGCCTAGCATGATGGGAACCAAGATTATGCTACTACCCTATAGGCCTACTCAATATTGATGATACCCTCCTGACATTTCTGTTTTTCTTTGATTTCACTGAATGACCGCGTCCCGCTACTGGTGTTTGAGAAAAGTTATGTTACAAATTTACAAGAGTTCTCAGTGTAGCGCATGCGCTCCGATCTTAGCAGAGGACTCGTCACCACGGGTTAAACAGCCGTGTCAGCCCACCGCCAGTGGATCCTTCGGTATTATGGTAGGTACAATAGTGGCCGTTGATTTATAATGACAGTGAGTTAAAGGTGTTCAGAATATATGATCTGCATCTTTACAATGCCAAAGGAGCAATATAATTATCCGCTCTGACATACGGGGAAGGATATTTCGAGCTGCACAGCAACGGTAACTTAATTTGTCATTCGGCACTTCACTTCTTGTAAGTGCCCAGACTTCTATTCGGGATGAATTAATTAGCCCGGTCATGGATTTCTCGCACAATGCTGCCGTGGTTTCGGTGTTTATTCGCTGGTAAATTAAGGGACAAGCCAGCACGTGAATATTCGAAGAAACGGGCCGTCTTACAGCTTCCGTTGCTTGAGGGGAGCAAGACCGAAATGTTTCAACCGAGCGCAGCTTAACAAACAACCCGGCCGTGATAGGGAGTGACATGACCCGGCAGGGACGGGTGGCAAAATGCATGGTAGCCTGACACGAATGCCGCCGTATCGGTGTGTTGAAGCGAACCGAATTTGTCCTTCAAGATTTCCGCAAGCGCGTCTTCCTACTCAAAATGTGGTGTTTGGTAGGCCCCATATGGGGCACAATCTGCCTCCAAGTTCCAAGAACCTTCAAAAAGGTTCAGACGTGAATCTGTAATGAATCATTCGACTGACTTCTATCTTCATTTCGTCGATTTCTAGACCATAAGTATTATGCTCGACTGGCAAATCGTAATGTCTAAACTGCAGTGAAGTCTGCGCATGTACTGAATTTCTAAATTTGGCAATGTACAAGCCTGCTTATTTCAAAGGTTCTTCTCATCGGAGTACACGTGGCATGTGATGAACTATGATAATTTCCCTGGACACTGCTTGTTTGAATGCACGAAACCAAGCGCGTTCTTTTTTGCTCTTTCTATCGTGTGATATTTTTGCCACGGAATTTGTCAAACAAGGTACTGTACTGTCATTTTGTTCATCTTTTCGTTATAACATTCCATTGTGGATCGTTTGAAACAAGGATGCCGTGTAAATCGGCTTGAAGTTGATCTATTTGAATTTAGAAGTTGGCTGTAACTAGAACTATAGTACCAGTCGTCAAAGCTTCTGTTGTGTTAGATCATTGGCAAGTATAGTAAAGCTGTCAAGTAGCACCACATTAACTTCTTTCTCTTACGACTTCCATTCGCATTTCAGTGTAGATTAAAGCCCTTTCCATTGCTCGCCTCTGTGGAGTAATCGTTCCACAGAGTGGGCAAATTAACGACTAATGCGGGTTCCAAAATGCCTGCTTGATTACTTGTTGATGCACTTGATAAATAGGTAATTGGTTACTTAACACTGTACCAAGGGATATGTGCGAGGGAAATCGAAGGTGTCGACAGATTGCCTCAACCATGGAGCTTCGTTTTATAGTTCCGTGCCTATGCAATGACTACTGCTTTATCCGGAGAGCTGTGTAATAAACCCTGGCGCTATAAAACGGATGGTAAAGCTATGCCTTTATTTGCTGTCCTTCCTACATGTTACTGTGCTACCCAGCGGAGTAAACATCGAGAAGAAACCTCGATTTCAGAGAGAATCTTGTTTGGAGTTTGACTCGTGACGTCACGGTTCCGCAGTGTGTTTTGCTAAGCGATTATAGTCTTTCTTGGGGATCAATGTCTTCCATGTGGGTCGTCTATAGACGAGGGTAAGACTGCACGAGTGGGCAATGACTTCTTGTCGTAGGGGCAATTCTTTGGGGGTCCCCTGACTTATACCCCAGGAAGGAAATTTACAAAAAATAGGAAAAACTCTAAAGAGCATAATCAGAAAAGATCTCATTTTGACGAGAGAGGTGCAGGTTTATCATACCACCCCTCGTGCTTGTTTCTTCACCGTTCAGTGTTTTTTCCTATCCTGAGGCAGAACAGAGTAGCCTACATTATTACCATCTGCCTGACACTGCATGGGCCTTTGCCAAACGTGCCACCCTCCGTTTCAACTTGGCTTTCATTGGGCTAATTGTTGCGCCTTCATTTTCAGCTTGCAATAAGTGACCGTAGCAATGCTATTGCAATTAGTGACTGATACTACCGGAACCGTCGTCACAATGTAACAAGGTGTCACACACAATGTAAACGTACAAGATCACGACATGAAGGAAGGGATGAGGTTATCTATCCCCATACCAATAGGATCTTGCTATTAAGTGTTTACCCCTTCATGCCAATCCGGTTTCGCCATTAGATTTTGTTAACGCCCAATCAGTTAGAAATCCGAAGGCCCATTCAAACATGCATTGATCTTAGTGAGATTCCCTGGAATTCTTATATATTACCGGTGTAGCTTTATGTAATTATAATATTATAATTAATCCTCGAAAAGATGATCTTTACTTTTTATTAACTCGATGCTGTATATTTTTATCAATGCAGAACGATGATCTGGCTACGAGAACATATCTCGAGTGTGTAGGTTTCTTTCTCCCAATTACAACAATCACACACCATACTTAAATTACATGTCGCTTTCAGTACGAATGAACTTGAGGCAACTTGATTCATATACATGTACCACTTTTCAATTACTCCGTAAAGAGACTGAAATGTAGCCCCTCTGGCTGCAAATCAAAGCCCGGGTTCTTGCAAAAGATTTAATATCGCTAGTTTTATCGCCTGGTTCCCAGAGTCATATTTTATCCATTACTTTGAACCTTGGAAGTCAACTTAGCTCTTTGATTGGCTACTGTCACAAACGTGCCTTTGGTATTTATAGCCTTACGGCCAATCTGTCCTTAAACCGGCAACTTTCAGCAATCGGGCCACTTGGGTGTTGTGCGCATCGACTGCTTACAATCTGCCAACTATCGGGCCCATTTTATTTACCACGCCGAGTTGGATAAGTGTTTCTCCCAGGAGACAGGTCGGCAATGTACACAAGGCATTCTTGTAGACTTCCCTAACCTGTCGTTAACAGCGTTTGGTTGCCGTCACACCGGAGGCCCGGGCAGGCCGCTGATTGAGGGAGCAATGAAAGGGAAAATGAAATGTCAACGGATCACCTGCGGGACTTGTGTTACCAATTAAAGTCCGCTACGGCAATTTTTCCACCCGTGTGCCGACAGTAGAACCGCAGCTTGTTGTTGGGTAAAAGACCGAGACCCAGGGAAGGAGTGAGGGGGAAAAACAAGAAACCTTCGATGAAATTCCCTTAATTCTTAGTATCAAATAGAGTGATGAGAACACTGAAAAGCTTGCCCTGTTAGCATTCTTACGGGCCAGGAAATAAAGTTGGTCGATTCAGAGGCAGGTGGTGGCGATAGCTGCTCCCTTGAAGAGCGAGTGATTTACCGTGATCTGTCCGCGCGTTCTCCAGCTCCGCGTCAGCGCTGCCGGGACGAAACCTAGGCAATTTCAATCGCATTAGTAGGTATCAAGTAATCAAAATATGGAACTCCTGTGGTCTACCTGTATATGGTCATTAAACGCACAAGTAAGTCGATACGGCCTGGGTACTCTCCCGCGTTCAATTGCTACTTGCCGTGGTAGGGTAACAGGGCTTATTTTAGGCTGGGTAATTCTTTGACAATCAGCAGCAACTGAATGGTATTTAGGGTATGCTGCGACTGGTATTCCCCAATGCGTAAGTCAGTCTTGACATTGATTCCGCATACCGGCGCATAACCTTATGTTCAATCAGGTCTGGGCCATTTATTTACAATTTGGTCCCTGCCGTACAGCACGGAGAGTCATTTTTTTTCACGCAGATATATTTTTAATATTAAGCTGCGGATTTTGTAATGCATAAAATACGGATGGCCGCTAATACCGAAGGTAATGGCGGCCTCTCTAACCTGTCAAGAACACTCAGAGTGACTTTAGGGTTGGCATGAATGTAATGAAAAGAGGCGCATCTGCTGAGAAGGAAGTGATCTAACTGCAATGGATCATGTCGTTCTGGGCTGGCCAAGTTGACCTAGGGAATTCTGTAGATCAGTCTCAGTGTCAGGATAAGTGCAGTCGTCAGAACTATGAGTGCAAAGGACAAGTGTTAAGGTTAAATCACGGCGTAATATTATGAGTAAACTTAGGCCACACAACGGGCAAGTAATGCACGTTGTGAGCACACGGCGAAACATGCACGCCATCGAGTATCGTTCAAAAATCTGCGGGAAATCATGTCCTGTAGCGGTTTTTTTTTTCTGAACAGTATCTTTGGATTAAGTAGAGTACACTCTATTCAGGCTGTCTGTGATGAGAGTTGCTGCGGGTAAAAGTTCAAACTTCAAGTACAGTCCGTAGAAGCGGCAATTTCAGAAATCACTTTGTAAAAACCATGCATGCCAGGCTGTAACAGTGGTAAGTAATTCAGCAGGCGGCTGGAGAGAACGGGCAAATTGTTACACGGGCAAATTGTTACACGATCACTAGAAATGCAATGCAGTGGCAAGCTAACAATAGGTAAACTGGTGCTTGTTTTGTAGTTTTTTCTTACTTACTTTGAAGGCACAGTTGTGCCCAACCAAGTCCAGGGTAACACAGTTATGTTCCAAGAGGCCCGCCCGATGGAGCGGGCCAGACAGTTCTCGCTAGCTGATGAGGGCACTGACTCAGAGCCGGCCTGGAAGACGTTCAGTTGCTTGGCTATGCAATCAGTGAGGCTATCGCGGTAATCTCCCAAGTTAACTCCTGCCAGAAGAAGACAGGTGCAACCACTACCTGATACGTGTGAGATATTTCCATTTAATGTTTCAACATCACAACACTTGCGGCAAAGTCGTTAGAAAGAGCGGTGCAGGTGTGGGGCTAGACATGTGGCAAAGACATCTTATATAGGCAGGCCGCAGTGCGAGTGTTGTGTACCGAGGATGTCCGGCCGATCCCGTGTTTCGGCTTCCCCGATGCCAATCAGCTTCGGCCCAGCAGGCTTGCTCGCTTGGAAGTCCACTTATTACTGCTATCACCTATTAGCCAGCTTGCAATCTCCATGTGTGTGCAAGGTGTAGGTACAAGTTACACCGCGTTGGGGCTTGTACTAGCCGGAGTGTGAGTGCTCGATCAAACGGCACGAACATCCGCGCTCGACTGTACAACACATGGCTGTCGTGTCAGCTCTGATCCAGCGGGAGCATGGCCAGGAAAAGACAGAGTAACTTTGATTTGATTGATCTTGTCCAGTAATTCCGACCCGTAGTGTGGCGTTGGTGGCAGTCGGGATCATCGGTAAGTTGACTTCCTTCAGGATCACGTCGCGGTTTGCTTTATACCGAAACCTGCCGCGCAAGTCCGCCCGATTTGGAAGCCTGGTAGCATGTTGGTTTGCACCCACTGAGCACCACGGAAGCGATTTTCCGACTGTTTTAGACCCGAGACTTCTCCGCCCCGCAGGTGCCTCACCGAGGACATACAGATGCAGATCTAGCAGGCGGACACTTCAGTGAAAGTCACTGGCGACGATATGTCACCCTCACGCAACTTCACCTGTACTGCCTTACCTGGTGCGCCATGAAAGGTAGAGGAAAAAATCAACAGCGGGACTTGCAGCCCCCGTCTCCCAATAGAAAGTTGTGAGATCGTGCGCGAGCTGTGATTGGCCAGCGGGCAATTTGTCCCTCCTCCTCGACTAGCCGGCCGACCTGCCAGTCATCGTTGGCCCCATGCGCTGCAGCTACTGCTGGCTCGAGATTACCATCTCTGTGTACTTTTCTAATGGTAAATCCAAACAGTGAAAGTGTTACACGGTCATGCGATGACAAACGGATCGTAACAAAGCTTTCAGGAAATGACGACCCCCTCTCCCCTCCGCGTCCCAACGGGCTAGAGGATTTTGAGCGCTGACTAAACAAGAGAAGAACCACGGGGGCGCTGTTCAACATTTACGACCTCATGGATATCGCAACCAACCAGGAGAGGGTATAACTGCAGAACGGTGCTTAGAACTAAGCGATTTAGACGAATATCATGAGATGAGTTACGTGTCATTAAAGGTGTACTCTTTAAAGCCCTGTAATTCCTGAAGTACGTGTCCCTGATTCGAACCTTTGCAGGTAACTAGACAGGAAAGCGTTATTAAATGAGCTGTTGTGACGATGAAGTCGTTCGATGACGGTTCACGTGACGTTAAAGAAGCATTATATAAAGCATTGTTTGCCCTAAAATACGTGTCGTATTTGGATGAGTCTTTCCCAGATAGCTCAAAATGGAAGGTATGTAGCTGAAAATTGGCATATTTTAGATGATGATTTCATCAAGGGATAAGTCATGTGACATTAAAGGTGCCCCCTTTAATACCCTGTACATGTCTTAAAAAGTTAAATTAAATATCCGATTGGGTGAAATTTGACACAGTGCATATGCAAACATAGAAAGACATTAATTAGATTGGTTGTAGATGCGAAAAAGCCCTATCTCCCGTTGCAAACAGACATAGAACCTTTCGTCTTTTATTTTTTTCGCAAAGAAAATGTCCCTGATGGGTGTTAACCCACTTTAACGCTTTTGGAGTCCGACTGGTAAGCATGTGCAAATAAATTGTGTAAATGCGAGAAGACTTTCCAAATCTGTGCGACAAATGTATATACGTACGCCATCAACAACTGCCAAAACCCGCAGATGTTGCCGCAGCGGTTGGGCTTTTTCCAGCAGTAATTACGAATCAGTGTCTCGGCTGGATTTCTCTGAAGTTTCCCGTCCTGAGCACGCCCATATGAGCATCGGAAACTAAAATACCCGTTAAATCAATACTGGGCTGTGGACAATAGCACAACAGCCTATGGGGTATTGCCACTCGCTGGTTCGCGCCGACCATGTTGCAGTCACCTGGATTGCCATGTTGGTTTCGGTCGCGCACTGGACCCGCGCAAACTTCACCTCGATCTGCGATCTTAAGGCTGGTACGCAATGCTCTATGCACAAATAACATGCATGCGGGGCGTGTAGACCGCCGATCATCGGGAATTTCTCGAATACCTTGAAAATCAGTAAGCACTTCCCGATGGAAGGACTTGGCCCATAAATTCAATATCACTTTGCTGTCAAGCATTACTTAGCAGAGACTAGTTGCGTTGGCCTTGGTAAGATGAAAACCAAGGGGATGGGCTGCTTATTTCCCCATGGAGGGAGTTAGTCAAGAAATCAGTCGTGTTAGGGAAAGGTAATTTAGTTTCGTTTAACCCAAGTTGTAATTAATGCGATGAAGGCAACAGACTTCGGCACGATTTTCCAGGTTTTCGGTTATATAGACGTCAAGCTCTAGGGAAATACTGCTCGCCAGTCTCTGCTTTTAAGTTCATCCAGCACTCCCAAAAATTTTGTCTGTCAAAACATCAACGACGAACCCTCGCTTACTTGACTTGAAAAATGAGGATAAATTGGGATCAGGGTCGCGCTATGCATCACAGAAATTGGGAACGGTTGCAGCGTGGAGTTCTCAGAAAATGCAGTTTTTAAAAATACGCGATGGGCTGGAGTCAACTTATAGTAAAGCTCATCTTATCTATTAAAATTAAACGCTAGTTGTGGGGCTTTTAACATAGGTCTCAAACTAGCTGTTCACATAGGTTTCTTAGATGCGTCATTGTTCACCATGATCGTAAAAATGGCCGAGGAAAGATGCAAACAAGGAAATGCTTTCCAAAATAGCTATCTGTGACCCTCCCCTGTACTGAATGTCACCTGTTGAACACAGATCAATCTTCTGCATATTTGGATTTTCTTTTAATATCGGTAGCGGGAGCGCAATCCAAGTTTTCGCGTTTAGCTGTGCTGCTTAGGCCTAAAGCTGCTCGTATCTACACGTATGTATGCGCATGCGATCTTTCTTCTCAATGTCACTCTTGCCATTTGACTAGTTTTCAAAGAAACACGCCTCGCTCGCCAAGTGGTATGGGGGACACATCTGAATATGTCATCATATCATCAGACATGTGGAGCAGTTTTGGTCACCGCTAGAGACCAATTTGAAAACCTTGATCTCAAGTCGTACCATCTGCCAACAGTGGTGACAAACGAAATCGTTGCACGTCAGTTTGATTGACTGGACTGGGACTTGCGTCTCATTGCAGCGAATTCTGGAACGTGGCGAAGATGTAGATGCGAGACGCAACAGTTGTCATTACAACTTCCATCCTTCAACCTGGGTCCGTTTCTAATAAGTTCGCAGTTACTTTTAGAAATTGTTTGCATAGTGACATTTAATAGTTGATGAGTCTTGCATCTCGGTTTGGATCTGTGAAGGGGCCAGAGGTAAAAACGTGCAAGATGCCATCGCGAAGAACAAAAAAAAAACCCCGAATCCCTACATAAAACAGCCGTCAAATAAAAAAGTGTTAATTACGTAAATGTAAATAAGATCCTCATTAACGAAATGTACGTCATAGACGGACGTCACTGTAGAGGGCGACCCCAGGGTGAAGTGGTTAAGGTCCTCATCAACGTGTACTTTCTTCGCAAGCCCATCTGACAAAAGTCATGAAATGTGGGTAGTAGCGCAAAACCATTAAATGGTTTTAATGGACTGTAACATGACTATTAATGTCGAGTAATATCAACACACCACTCTTCAGGCCAAGGCAGCCAGCTGCATTTCAACCACAAGGCCGCGTTTTAGTTCCCGTATATAGTAATGGACACCACCATCCATTCTGAACACCACCATGCCGTAGATAGGAAATTACAAGAAAAGTCCTATAATCTCAAACCTCCGTGGAATATGCACGGATTCTCCATGTGATTAAATGGACAGGGGAGTCAGGTTGGTGTAGTGGCTCTTTCCTCGCCTTCCGTGACCCCTGCCACCCCTGTTCGAATCCCACCTAGGCCAGCATGTGCACTGGGTTTTCAGTTCCTGCCTAACTTTGTGGCTTTTCCCTGGAATATTCTTCAGTGGTTTTCCTCCCACCCCTAAAACTGAACATTTCTTCATTGTCGTCTTGATTATCACTTCATTCTGTAATTGGCGCTAAATGTGCTGTAGGATGGACAGATATAACTAGAAATGAATAAATAGACAAAAGTCTAGTCAAAGCCGTTGAAATTATTTTTGGTGAAGCATTTCACAGAATGTCACAAATGTATCGTTTGGCAACGATAGCCCGAACCGTCAGCTTACACATGTAGACGAAGAGATACAACTTCTTTCTGTCTGCTAAGTGACTCAAAGGACGCCCTCTGTTTGACATTTCCTCCTTCCTCCTTCGTTGGTACGGTTGCAATCATACTCCATGTTTTCGGAAATTGGCGAAGCAACGGTTGTGAATACGCGCGTGCTCCCAGGGAATTATTTTTCTATTCGCAATTTCTACGACTTACGATTCACAAAAGAAGGAAGTGTAGACAAGTACTGGAAAAGAAGAACATGGCGTCTATATAATACACGTATTCAGAGAGTAGAGAATGTGGATATGATAAGCTCCGTATCAACGGCAGAACGCAGATCAAACATTGTTGTAAGTCTGCTGTGGGTTTTGAGAGATTCAAAGAGCTTTCCAGTTACAGAAATCAAGCAGGCTAATTGGACATGTTGATTTGAATACATGACGTTTTAGAATTACATGTACTTTTAGACTGAAAGAACGTATATATTTGAAAGTATTTGAATATAAACAAGTAATGTTGAGCATGCACTTAAATTTATTTACTCTGTTTGTCGTTAAGATATTTTATGGAAATTTCCGCTCCTCTTAAGTCTCTTAAAAGTTTTTTTGATCTGATATGGGTAAATCCAATAAATGGTTAATTTGATATTGCAAAGTGTAAGTTTTACACCTTTAAAAATTGGCCAATGCTTTTCCTGGCAAACAAGGGCAGTTTTACTTTGATGTCATTTCAGAAAGACAGCTGTTCAAGGGGTCGGGGTTCTATTTAAATGTTGAATCCAAATTTTTCTCTTGGATATGTGTGCGAAAAGAGCTCTCAAAATAGTAAAAATTCTGGCGAATGTTGGTGCTCGGATAGGCGGAGCTAGACACAGTTTCTTTCTGAAATGAAATAATGTTTCTGCCCATAGCCTAGATAGCACAATATATAAACATACATACAGGAAAAACAAAATAACTAAATACCATTAAATGGGAAAAAAATTGAAACTGAGGTTTAATGGGACACAGGGATATATACATGGACTGCATGGTGGACTGCCCTTTCATTTACTGCTAATTTCAGAGTGGCGTTTCAAATCATTGGTTTTGCGAACGTGCGCACACACCCTTACATTTGTATCCTTGTGGGGAATTTTCCTTGTCCTAGTTTAGTTTTCTAATTTCTTCCGTTTGGTCAGGATCATTTTTCTTGGCTGAAATTTGGACCAAGCGTCCTTTTTATGAAACACTTCAGTTTGCGATGTATAAGTGCATTTTTAAAATTCCTTGTGTTTGAATACATTCCAAATATCAGTTTTGTGAAATTCTTGTGAAACACCGTTTCAGTACCCCATAAATACAACGAATGTCCCCTGTGGGGTACGTCTATTGTCCTGGTACCCCACCAAGGTACCGCAAACACACACATTAAAAAGGAATCGAATACTCGCTTTCAGTTTATTGAACCAACTTACACCGCATTCAGTTGAGCTAATCCTTTAACCGCTCCTTGGATTAAATTAAAAGATGATAAATGTATATATGTTTTTTAGCATACGAGTATGCTAACCGAAACCATTAGGTTAAACTGAACAAACCTTGTCAGCATGCTTGAACCTGTTACAGATGGGAGTTGTTTTGGGACTTAATCGTATGTTTAGGCATACTCTCGGGTTAAGAGTCGCGCAAGTTGTTTTACATAGTGCCCACACTTTATTTGTTTTAGACTTTGTATACTGTGTATCCAGGAACCTCAAATTGACACAGTGGAGTGTGCAGAAATTAAGTGGCCTGCCCAAAATTGATCACAGCGCGGCCTCAAGATATGTGGGACTGTGCTGACAGGTACCATCGCCTTTCCTCCAAAAACACCCTCGTCACAGCTAATTGCACTTTAATCACGTCCAAGTACACGAATTTATCGAGCGCAGCCGAAGACCAATAAACACACCTCGGACGGTGTCAAAGCCAACCGCTGGAGACCTATGGGGTTGGTCGCCCCCCCGGCAGGTACAGGGGTTGGGCATGCAAGTGTCTCCCCCCCCCCCATCTTGGATGGCAGTGATTGGCACGGTTTCGGACTAGCTGCTCCCTTGTCTGTTTGCGTGAAGATATCTGAGTGCCATTCGGGGCACTATGCTTGTTGCTTTTAAACATACTGTACCGCGCATATTCCAAACAAAAATATGTCCTCAAACCTATTAGTTTTCACGCGTGTTCCTTTGCTTTTAGCATCAATTCATCTTCATCTTTGTCATCAACCAAAATTACTGATTGCCTACTTCATCAAAGTCTTGTTTCATGCCGTTTCCAGCTCCATTACTCACTTGTGAAGAAAATGATCCAATTATTCCCACTTCCCATGTATCATACAATAAAACGTAGCTCCGCTCTTCACTTTCCATGAAAAAGTCTTGAAAGAACCGTTTAGTGACAAAGTGAAACGTTAGTATACGGTTTATGTATTCCAAGAGTCAACCTTGAATCCTTCCCAGCTGACAAATGTCCAGGGTAATTTTTCTCAAAAAGAAAGCTCTGTCCCAGTCATTGACAGATATTATTACATTTTCACATCCAGAAACCTCCCGTGTTGCATTTTGCGTTTTACTTGAGCCTCAGCATCAGCCATGGCACATTTATATCTTTTTTTACATTCTTCAATGTGGTGGAACGAACATTTCATTGTACATGTGACGCTTTCTATTGGATGGGAAAGTGTAAATCGACAGACTCAGACAACTACATGTATTAGTAACGATGCAAGTCCACAAGGATTTTCAGCCCAAATTAACCTTACAAGTTACATGGACGATACAGTCGAATTTAACACAAAAGAGCTAATTTCTGAGACACATATTTTTGAGATATTATATCGGACGCACTGATGTACTCCTTATTGGTTTTTGTTGTTATTTTTGGCGTGTTTTGCGGGGGGGGGATATTCGCAGTAGGCCTAATAGTATCCATTTTTCCCTTGATGACTTCAGTGCGTCGTTAAAAGTACCAGTAATAAAAGCATTTTGGGAGTACGCTCTTTAAAACAAAACTGGAAATGTTCTCTTAAAACCGGATGTACTTATTTTCAACTCCCAAAATAATCCAAGGTAAAAGGGGTGGATTGTCAAAATAACTTCGTGGCAACCCCAACTTACATTTGACGACAAATGTAGCTTCGAAGAAAGTTGTCCTTTTAAATTAAATATCAAGATCATTGCATATTTTGGGCAAAGGCTTACGATTTCAAACCCAAATGAAAAGCCTTCTTATTAAGTAATAAGAATAGAATAATTCAAGATGTATCGCTATCTGTCGACAATTAAACGACGAGATCCCACTTCCACTCTCGTAGCCTAAATGGAACCAATCTGAGATGGAAGACTAAAGCATGTGTCGGACGAGGAAAAAAACTCAGGTGACAAAAAGGTAAAATGGCTGCATGATTTTGCATAACTTGGTTGAAAGGAGCTTTATTGGCTGGCTTCGGTAACTTCAACAGCCAGAGGCAACACACACCTACCTTTCTATGGAAGTGCCTGAAGCCGCTACCGGTAGCTAGCTACCGGCTGCCTTATACATGTATATGTATAGGTGGTACACATGTTATTTTTGGCTGCTACCGGAACTTTCAGACACGGCTTAAAAGTAGAACAAATTATTCAGCACGACGTGAGGAAACGTCTCCATTTTACCAATACCTCATCGTGATCATTTGTAATCAGCAAAGGGTAAGTTCGAAAAGCATTCGGGTTTGATTGAGCAGCGAGTCAATCACAATCATGCGGCTCCTGGTGGTCAGCAAGAGGAGGTCCAGGGGCGCGGATGCCGACTTTGACAGGCTCGTCTCCCCATGCGCCCCAACCCCAGTACGGATGATTGAACTTTTGCGAGGTCCCATGCTGGGCATGCACTTTTTGGTATTGCGTGACATGAGGGGAGCAACACATGTGGAAAACATATTTAGAAGAAAACAGCAACTTATCATGATATGGAAATATTGCACAGTATAATTATGTGCAATCCCCTAACAAATCGAAGAAAACTTTTTCAATGTCTCTTTGACAGATTTTCGTTATCTTCTGGTGCTGTTCAACTGTGTTCAAACTGTATTCGCAAAGTCAGGCCGTTTAATTCACGGAGGATCGAACACAGTCCCCACTTTTTTATAAATGCGTCCCCTCTAGTCGTTGATAAAAAATTGTTCACGAAAAGGTCATAATGCTACCGGTTCGAGAGTAAACCTAACAGACACAAAATATTATTCAAAATTAATTAAACAAACGGCATAGTTGAAGCGCGTTAGGCTGGACCATTGACAGCATGGGAACTCTCTGCAAAGAGCGAGAGAACAAGTATCTTCAGTCCAATCTTGACTCGTCAACATTGTTTGGAACCGATGGGAAGTGGTGACAGTGTGTTCATTTCATTTCAATCATTTTTAAAAACTCACCTCATATTACGACAAGACAAATGTAAAAAGGTGATATGCATTTGCATTCAACTCACTCTTAAACCCCCCCCCAGGATGATACAAATAATGTAATTCACTTAATGACGTTTGAGTATAAACTGCTCGATACTGGCGTGAATGCTTTCATTGCAATTGTTTGCAGTCCAAATAAAGTACCAATAAATCCACTGTCTATTTTTTTAATGTTCTCAATGTGTTTGGCATTGTAGTTGCCTGTTTTTAACAAGTGGGACATTTCTCACGTGCAGATCTAACTCAAACTGGCGTGAAACCCAGGTCCTAATGACCTTACTCTCCGATATTGAACTGCAATTGTATACATGAGACCATCAGTATTTGACCAAAATCCGAAAAGAAACATTCAAGCAAAGCGAACAAAGAACACCAATGGAGAAAAATTATACATGTACTGGTAAATGGAAATCTAACGATTGGATAATTACTAGAAAGTTCTGAGTACTTGCGTTCAAAGCAAGATGGCAATTCAGCAGCTCAACTGAAAATCGAAGCAATGTTTCCAAGTTCCTTCACGTATTCCATTCATTTTATTTACACTTTCATTCAATCACTGTACAGACGAAATACATCCGTTGATACACAGAGGCATACTTTACACAAAAACAATTGCAACATCATTGAAATATGGGGATGAATCCAATTATTTCATGTCTCATACGTTAGTTGGAATTTTTTATGTTCTTGCTCTCAGTTTACTTAAACAGAAACTTTTTAAATTGTCCAAATTCACTGAAATTTGTCAAGCTTTCACACTAAACCGAGAAACAACAGTTGTAATATTCATAGGCCTAACATCAAATCGGGGAAATATCATATGAACCTGCCAATTTGTTGATTTTTTTAATATTAGTAACCCGAGGACTTTGTTTGGTCTTCTGTTTTTAAAGGCCATGTCGTGTGCTCAAAGATGATGTATATCCATTTAAACTTTTTGACTCGTATTTACAATTGAACACATTAAATAATTGATTTCATAATTTACATGCATTTGAGCATATCTGTACAGTATACGAGTATAAGAAATAACATATAAAACATTTCTAGAAGATCGCTTAGCGTGTCTAATAATATTCATTTCATGATAAACAGAGTCCAAAATGTTTTGAACTGACACGAATATCTCCATCAGAAGTTAGCATGAGCTTAAAAAATGCACACTGAGATAATTTGATCTGGGGAACTTTCATCACGGGAATACTTTCTTTTTTTACGAAGGGCTTTGACCTTAAAACTTCTCCATGGAGTCAGATTCTCAACATTGCAAACTCTGTTTAATACTGATATATTTAACGGCTTTTTAATTATGTTCATTAGTGACATCCGCAAGACTCAACTACCATATCTTCGTACTGTCTTAGGACCACATTGTCTTCATTGTCAAAGTACAACATTGAGATCGCCGAGAGCTTGGTCGGCGCACAGCAGACCTTTGGGGCCGACTCCGGACTGTTCGAGTTGACCATCGACTGGATGATGGCGTGGTTCGTGCCGTTCAGCCTGCTGTCTAATGGGAAGGGGCAATCCCCACCGCAATAGTACGACTGATAGCCCATGGGCGCGATGATCCAATCTTGCCAACCCACATCACGGAAGCTGACGTACAGGCGGCGTCTCTGGCAGTCATTTGGGTGAGGCACGGGGCGGGCAGTCCCCTCCTCCTCGTCAGCGCTCCTTCGGAAGCGGTTCCGGCACTTCTCGCCGTCCACCGACACCACCACCAGCGTTGCCGTCCTCCGTCGAAGTTTACCCAGCTTCTTGGCCAAGATGGCGTTGGCCTTCCTCTGAGGCAGGCCCTCGGTCTTCTGAATGTCCATGGCTACGTACAGTCCGGTGTTTCCATTCAGGCCCGCCCTCCATTCCTGTACCACGGGCAACATGTCGATTGTCTCCGGTGAAGCCTGCGATACGTCAATGACCAGCGATGCTAGCAAACGGAACGAACTCCTGGTGCCTTCGACGCTGGCTGACCTCATCTCATCCACAGCCTGCGTGATCTGGTAGAGTTTCAGGTGGACTGTCGAAGAAGGTCTCACTTTTCTAACCACGTCCAGAAACTCCAACCTCAGATGTGCCCCCGTGATAGTCTCCGAGGAAGGGATGAATGACAAGTTGAAGTGCAGGATTTGACGGAAGCGCCGGTCGGATTTTGCCAAAGCCTTAAGTTTTGTACCTAAAAAGAAACAAAAAACGAGAAATAAAGTGGTTAAGTTTTTAGTTACTCTTTAATCAAGTGGAAAATTACAACACTGATTTCCCGGTAAATACACTTAGCAAGCAGACATTTTAGCCCAGTCAATAAACCTGAGGAAACAGCACCTACTTTGAAAAAGAAAATGTTGAAATATTTGATAAAAAAACACACACAAATACCCATTCCCAAATTAGCCTAATTCTCAGATAGATCGTTTTCCTATCCATATGAATTACCTGATCTCTTAATCAAAGTGTTTGGCCAGAAGATTAGCTCCTGATAACCCAACAAACATTTCACAGTGAGTAAGCAGGAATTACCTAAGGTGATAAAACCATTAACAGGATGATCCAAAGGTGTTAAAAGCCAAAGGGCGCTACCGCACACCTGTAACTTTGCATAGCATAAAAAAGAGCAGAAGAGAGCTGGCAATGTGGCAAGCGTTTTTACACCGCATTCTAGTACCGGTTAAATACCTCTCGTTTAAGTTAACAAAAGCAAACCCAAATCCCCTAAAAAGCTCGCTGGATCTGCAAGATTTGGCAAATCACGTTTGGAATGACAGGGTCAACCTTTTTGAGAGGGGAGCACACGTACGTGTGGTGATAAAGAACGCACTGGCAATATCATGCATTGGTAATCCGCAGTTGTAAGAAAGCGTTAGGGGCATCGATGGTTTAAGTATATACATGTAGCGGGGACTGAAAATCCTCTCTACAAGGCATCGCTTTCAGGAAAAATCCCTAGGGGAAAGTAATAGTAAAACAAAAAATCCAATAAAAGTTTTAAAAATGGGTTTAATGATTTCAAGTGAAAGTGGTGCAGATACATGTATATGCAATGAGCAGCATCCAAGCAACAGCCTAATTAAAAGTCACGTGATAAAACCGGAAACCACGTTTAGCTAATTTCTCAGAGGTCAGATGTCGACGACTGCGCGCCACAAAACGATAACATTGACTCTGTGGAAGGGCTGAACGGCCGCCCTCCCGGACAGATATTTCAACATGCTTGTTAGTGCCTGGGACTTTTAAAAGGAGGATTGGTCTGAGCTGGAGCAGTGTTTTGTTTTTGTCTGCCGGCAGCTCATTACTCATCCTACATCGGTAAAGTGCAGTCTAAATAAACGACAGCGGCATGAGGTTGGTGCTTGCCTTGACACTGGGTGATCTGCCCTCATGGAATGTCAGTCAATTCCCTGCTGAAATTGCTCAATATCTAGGGGTTGCGTCACTATGTGGCAATTTGTGAGTCAGCGATATTTTGACGTTCTCAAAACTCTCACAGTAAAGTAAAATATCTGCACGCGTGCTCTAACCGAGTTAAAATACTAAGTTCCCTTTCTGCACAGAAAATAAAATCAATAAAAATATAACTATTCAAAACGTCTTCAGAACGTATTAGCAATCTTTAGCAGAAACGATGAAAAAGATCAGTTATTGGGTTTTTATATTCTTGCGTAACATATCCTTGCACTGTTTATTCCACGTGGAGTCAAACTTTAGAATTACGATGACGAATAATTTTTTCTAGATTTTGAAAGAGAGAGGATGTTTACCTGCATTTGGGACACTGCGGACGATGTTGCCGGGGAAGGCTGGGTCGGGAAATGAACATCGTCCGGCTGTATGTTCCGAGTTCGACCTGTTCTGCAATTTGTCGTACAGGTCCAACATGAACTGCGGAGCGGTGGCGTTGGGTCGCGGTCTGGGCCTCTCGCTTAAGCCTAGCATGCTGAGAATCTTGCTCTCCATCCGCGAGCTGAGGGGCGTAGGCTGAGTATTGCTGCTGATGCTGCTGCTAATGTCAGCCCCGAGAATGACTTGGGTAGCTGCTAAATAAGCAAGAACGAGGACGATGCCCGGAATAGTCGTCATGGTTAGTTCTGGTATGAAAGCTGCCAGGGGAATGTATCTTCAGTTGTTGGCCCACTGGCCACGATCAGTCTGTCAGGAGGCAGGTGCGAATGTCCACACAAAGTAGGTTTCCTTTAAGAACCAGTTGGGAATACGTTTAGCTCGGGGTGAGGAAACGGGGAAGACGGAGACGTTGAAACTTGCGAATGGACTGCGAAGCACGTCTTCCTCTGCAACTTGACGAGAGAAGTTCGCGATGCGGTTCACTCAAGGACAAACCACCAGGGGCGTTCAAGGGCTGTGTCAGGAAATAACCTGGTGTGAGGTTGCCAAATCGAGTGAAGTTCGCTGACGACTGCGGAAGGTCCAATGAGTCTAGTGTTTGCTTTGGGAAATGACAGATCGTAGACTGAGCTCATGGTGTGCGCACTGCCACCAATTATAACGCGACTCGTCTAGTCGGGCTAATTGGTAGGGTGGAGCGCGGGTTGGGTAGCTCCCATGCATCCAGACACGTTTAATTAATGACACAATTACCTTCACTCAGAGTTTGACTACAGTGATATCCGGGCACTGGCCTCGCTGTGCAAACAGGTCTGATCATGTACACTGGTCGAGGTGGAACCATCCAAGCGTGCGGGTCTTCTCTTGACCAATGTGGGCAGTCGGCTATTGTTATGTTAAGTGCATCTGCCTTAGAGATGCTGCGTTAACATCTGCTTTTGTTCCCACTGCGTATACGTCCCGACTCAAGTTCATTTGCGAGCATGGCTACCTGACTTGAGGGCTAGCTGTGTCACAAGAAATTTTCCCTCCGAGTATGGGTCGAAACATTCAGCATTTTTTTTTATTATGCAATGAAACCATGATGGATAGAGAAACTCATAGGGGATTCATACGAGTGAAAGGGTAAATCGGTTCGGTTCTCCAGCCGTAACAATATAGGAAACAGACCAATTACGTCGTCTGCTCTTCTACTGTCTATGACTGAGACCGATTATATTGATTCTATTCACCGAACGCTAATTTCTGGCCCGTTAACCGTCGGGATGGGGGGTGTGAAGCCATATACGTGCAAGACAAAAATCTTCGCACTGAAACCGACATCAAAACGTGCCTGATTTTAGAGAGCTGCTAATGTCTAGACCTCATATTAGCTTTATTGCCAAGTTGTCGCCCAATTTAGGATAAATGTTCCAACTGTAGTGTAACCAAATGCCTGTGCAGTGTGCGGTGTATTTGGAAAAAAGACTTTAATTAAATGGATTTTATGAATTTTGGAGAGAGCTGGGGTAATTTTTGTCAGCAAATTCTTGGCCTGTTATCTAATATTAAGAGATGGCAAATCTTTTGTAAAATTTAGTAAATCATACAAATGATCGGTTGATGTCGAAAATATACCACTAACTAATAAATTATGGTGACAAGTTGGACAGGGCCGTGGGTTCATGATGGCGACATATTTTGAAGGCTGGAACAAAAAATGATTTAAACCATGAAAAGCAAACTCTAAATGATGTACAATGAAAATATCCCGGCTTCCACAAACATCAGAAAATGATCCAGAGCTTCTTACGAGGGAGCTGAAAAACACGTCATTTAGAGCTTAATACTTCTAGGATTTCGGAAGACCATTGGAAAGACGGTGGCAACTCTCCTGAAACAAAATTCTGGCTTTTAAAAAGATTCCACTGGATCGAGGTAAAAGCCTATCTTTTGCATAAAAGTAACACGAAGGACTAAATGCATCTGTTGCCCCGCCTTCCTGTAGCATTGAGGAGATGTTACAGACTCCAAAAATAAAGCCATGAAGTGAGTTGGAATAGAAAGGAAGGACACTTCCCTTCTTAACCTCGACAACAAATCACTTGGTCTCAAAATGGATTTGAGTCACACAATGTCGATTTCAACTTTCAACTGACTGACTTCGTGTAAGTCATGGTATAAGGAAACAATTTCCTACACTCTCTTACGACTATGATCACGTGCAAGGAACGGATAGTTGGATTGGATTCACCGTTAATACCGCATGTCAAAGCTGAATAAGCATATTATTCCTTCCAGACAGACAAGCCAACATAAACACGTTAATTAAAGGTGTTGACCACAGTAAGTGTCTCAATGATCAAGTTGGATGCTTGTTTCTAAACACTTGGCTACATCTTCTGTGCCCGCTGAGGTTGAGTGAGCAACACACGGTCGCGGAATGACCGTTTAACAGACGTAGTGATACAGTGTAACCTATACTGTAGACGCACCAATTTGGCCAGCAGAACGCACACAATGGTGTTTGTTACGCTACAAATTAGACGCATGTCTGGGGGAGGGGGACCCATAGAGGCGACTGATTACCCTCGGGCAGGATTCAACACGTTCGTAAACTGTAATGCCGTTTAAATAAACGTTGTCATGCATTCCAGAAAAAAATGAGTATTTTGAACTGTTTCTTGAAGACAAAGTTATACACTAAAGTTGGTAATACCGACGCAGGGAAAATCTAACAATATAAAACCACCCAGATATGAATGATTCTTTACTTTGGTTTGTCATTATATATTTTTTCTTATAATGTAGCCACGTATCATATAATGCAGAGCACAGTCATAGTATATTGCTGTGTCCTTATTTATACTTGCTGGCTTAATTTAAAAGCCCATTGAATTTCAGATTTTTTTGCCTTTTTAATGCTGTATTGATTCTGTACAAAGTTAGGTTGGCGGATTTTGCTTATCTCTCACGTCTGTTGTTCGCAAAATGTTTAAGTCATTTCTTCGGAGGTTCTTCCTCTTGCATTTTGGTCTTCACATCAGCTCCCTCTCTCAATGAAAAGTATTCATTTGATATGTTATTTTTGTTCAAAGGGATAGGCTGGAGACTGTAGAGAAGGGTGGATGACAATTTCAGATTTTGGCAGTCTACCAACTCGGAGGGTGGTGCTTGCCAAAATTCACTGGAATCTGCGCTAGGGCACTGGCGACTAAATGAACGTGTCGAAGCCCCCCCCCCACCACCACCACCCCACCTCTCGATTTATCATGAACCCACCCCCAGTGGAGAGTCAGGAACGAGGCCGAATGCTATACCTCCCTTCCTTGTTTTGCTCCATGCTCCCTTAGCCTAAGTCCCCTGGTTAAAATTGTTGAAGAAGCTGCGTTTGTTTCAGTAAATGCAGAAACCTATTCAGCTCAACTGGTCTTGCAGGGTCATCAAAATAATGGCTTGAATGGCATGCCAGTTCCCGTCTGATTTTTTAGAACACTGAGTACGAGCATAGTCTGGGTATACCGCGGTTAATCTTCTAAGGGAAGTTTGTGTGAAATATGCGGATTTAGCCTCTTCCCAATATATAGCCAATTAGCTGAAGTGATTTCCAGCTTTGCGTCTTAGGCTTATGTCACTCAACGGATCTATTTACACGAGTTCATAATAGCGTCAACTGCAGTTGTGTGCATTGCCAAGTGAGCTAATTGTCGGATTAAAGGGCCCATGTCAATAATTTTGTACACCTACGTTTTGTTTGAATTTTCGACGCCCATTAGCACTTTCCGATTCCGGCTTGTACAAATCAGGGCCAAGCTTTTTTTTATTATTTCTCAGACTTCATCAGTGGTGTTTAAGAAAGAGGGATGTATAAGTTAAAATTGTTTTGCTCGAAATCATGTAATTTCCCCATCATAAGTCATACTAATAAAAGGTGCAGCTTCGAGGTGCAACCCTCACATCCGATCCGACTACCTACCGCAGTTAATGTACACGAAGATGTTCAATGCCGGCCAGTAAAGCATTATAATAGGCACATGAATTGCACTTGTAGCTTCAGATTATCATATGTCGTGGGTACAAAAGATGGAAGAGGGGATTCGCTCGAGCTGGTTTACGTAGTGTAGTGCATAAGTGAAAGGATTAACGTTCAGAATCTCCGTGGTCCAAATCCTAGAGGATAATGTTTTCTTCTTTTTCAGTCAGTTTCCTGTTCGAAGAGATCAAATTTTAAAGTTCATTTAATTTGCTGCACCAATTTGTAGCCTTATTTTTTTTTTGCAACAGTACAGCTTTGATTCGGGTTGCGCTGCGGCTCTTATGAGGCAACTGTCCGCTGAACACATATGTGCAGAAACCGCTGAGTTGGTGTTTACATGAACTTGAACTTACATTTGAAATTTTCTTTCTTTTGCCATGTTCTCATCTTCTGTATCCATGCGCGGCCCACGTTTTGCTAACGGCCAAGGTGATGCGGTGTAGGAGGCCATTAGTTGAAAACTTGGAAATGTTTGGGTTTTTTTCTGACTTGGTATGTATTAATGTTACTAGCTCAGGAAAAATCTTCCCACCTCATCCACATAATAAAATAACAGTTGCGAAGGAGCACTTCCACAGCAAGTTTAAGTTTTTTCCCAACGTACAAATGGTTAGATAAATTAAAAGGTAACGCAGCTCGTGTCACTTGTAAATCACCACAGCTACCAATTAACATAAACAGAATTGTTTCAGATAGAACACGTTTCGATGGGTTGACGTTTAGCTAAACTTTGGGAAGTGGCTGTAAGTGGTTAAAGTGGCGGTCTAAGCAGCCAGCATCGACACTGTGTATATTAACTCGGCAATAAATCAGCGTGAAGGGCAGGCTAGGGGATATTTACACTGCAAACAAAGTAACATGCCGGCTGCTTAAATGGAGCGGCCTCTGAGGCCGAAAAGAGTAGGCTTTTGGGTTGTGGTTGCTATGGCAAAACAAACCGTGACAATCTATTGAGGGAATGTGAAGAGCAGAGGGGTCTACACCGGACCACGGTAGCCCTGGAGAGTAACATGTCCGTCGATGAGGAATGTTTTTAGAGAAATCGGTGGATGTGCTGCCTACATATCTACTTCTCCACACCTCAAGTGTGAAAATTGTGCTGAGCACACTAGACAGTCACTTGCAAAAGTTTAAGACCACCTGGAATTTTACTGGACTGTCACTGGGCCATTGAATCAGTATAGTGGTGTATACCCATTTGAATTAATTTTTTTTTTGGGGGGGGGGGCAAAGGCAGGTCTTGTATGACATTTTGTATGTAAGACAACATGGGTTAAAAAACCAGTCTAAGTAATCAGAAATAAATGAGAGCTCACTAATTATTGGGCTGTTAACTTTTCAAATCATGGAAAGGTAGTCAATTAGCTATGTAACCAAGATACAAAGCTTACACGTTGAAAATAAACATGAGTTGCCATAATTGATTGGTTTAAGTTTGGTTTTTCTTCATTTTGTACTGGCGGTTCTTAACTTTTGCATGTGACTGTAGTTCAACCATTTTAATCTTGAATTCTGGGGCACGTCGCAATGATATTTTCCCTTTTATTTAGCATGGATTGATGCATGACTACGCAAAGGGGGACATAAGGTAGAATTTTTAATACATTGGTTCAATTCGCCTTATTTTACAACTGCAACCACGAAACGGGGCCGTTAGGCTGTATTTTGTACCATAACACAAGTTTGGTACATGCACGGGTCCGGCGTCCTACATAGCATTGTGTCTTAAGCATGAATTCGTCACGTACCAAGTATGCGACACGTTCGTCGATATACAAGTATATGCAGGTTACATTCACCCGCTCTGCATGTGTCCAAAGCGGTCGCAATGGACCGGGCTTAAATTTGGTGGACGGACGGGAGTGGAACCAACTCTTACCAAGGTGGGATTCAGTGATGGTTTCTGGATTTATTGTTTGTTGTTGTTGTTGTTGTTACTTTTTCTCAATATGAGTCGGTGAATTTCCTATATTAGCATCAAACTACATGCAGTTGGAATCTTTTCGTTTTTTCCTGTTTATAAAATTATGCAGTAGGGCCTATCGTAACTAAGGCGAGGGCGTACCCTTAGGGTGCACAATTTTTTTTTCAAGAGGGCAGAGAAAGTCAATTAACTTTACATTGCAGTCGGTGTGTACATTTCAAACTTTGAAAAGGGGACCCTGGGGGAGACGGGAGACGTCCACTGGGGGAGGGGCACGTGCGGGGAGGGGACTAACACCACATGGCACCATAGGGGATGATACTCATGAGACACAGATGTACATGTATTACATTCCTGCAGAATCTCACATCACTGAGAACAGCATGTTCAGGACTTTTTTCTCCCTTCTTTTTTGAGTGCTAGGCCTATTGAATATGTTGTGATTGTTGTGAAGTCCAAAAAGAAATTTGTGGGCAGAGGGATGATTCAATAGGCTCGTCTTACCCCCAAAGAAAGGGGGGATATATATACACCCCCATTCCCAGGGATATAAGCCCATGCATGGTTCCTGGGCCAGAAACAAAATAGCCGAATGGGGCCGAAGCGGCAGTAGCCGGGCTCAAAGCCGAGTTTTGGGAAAGGCTCCAAGGTTGCCCCCAGGTACGTGACACACCTTGCCCTTACCTTGATAATATATTCTATGTTCTGGGAGCTTGTTGAACACGTTGCCCTCTGCCATCTCGATTAAAACGTTAAAACCCATGCAGCTTCTTTCCTTCTCACGGCCGAACCACGTGACAGTCGCAATGAAGCTAGCGTTGCATGCTATCATTCTTAGCGTACTGTTGTTCTAATTGCTAAACCAAGGGATATCGTTATCAACAGAATACGTCCACTGATATTTGTTCTGCCAATTACAAAAAAAGGAGTAACATCTGTAAACCAAATTAATGGAGTGGATGCCCTAAAAAAGTGATTTTGGTTGCTTTTTTATAGTTTACATGAACCATCGGCGAGAGTGCAAAATAAAATAGATTAAAGGAAACAGGAAACATTGGATTTAAGCAGACTGATTTAATAATTTATTTTATCACTTTGCTGTGGTTTTATCTTGTTCATCTATTTGATCTTTTTCCCTTTTCGAGCGAAAGAAAATTTCCTGAAGTTTAAAAGTTGGCTCGGAAACCTTCGCACTAAGCAATGTGTGTTTTTCCTCCGTGAATTCTTGTGTAAGCGATTCCCCAGTGATCTGACGTGCGTTATCGTTGCAGGGCCGGGTCAGGCAAACAGGTCAGTAGTGTTTGCGTAGTGATTTGCGACAGGACGGGGTGCAAATTGGCCAACACCCGAGCGGATTGCTGGAAGAGTTATCGTTGCAGGGTGTTAAATGCTCGCTCGGAGCGTTTAACGCATTAATTACCTGGGCGAGGTTGCCACTCAACTACGCTTTCGGCGCTTTCCACAGACCGAGTAGTTCCGTGACAACAGAGGGCAGTAATCGAATCAAATGGTCAGAGCTGTTGGCAAGTGACTAGTCGCTCAAAATTCTAAGGCAGGCCCCCAAAACTGCATCATACAAGCAACAAATTCATACAGCAGTCATTGATATTAATTTTTATTTCAATATTTTCAAAAGCTGAAAACAACTGAACCGTTTACGACTTGTACTCCCAGAATGAGGAATGTTTTCATGTTGGGCACTCCCCCACCCCACCACTAAATGAGAGCAAGTCATGTCAAAGCCACCTTTTTATTTGTTCCTGCCAGAAGTAATATACTTTCAATCCACTGCAGCAGAGAACTCTGACGTATTTATGATCTGAAAAATGTGCAGCGTGTCGCGCAAAATTGCCTCATATTTGTCCTCGAATGGCAAACTCTTATAAAATGCATTTGGGAATTGTAGGCATACCACCGTGCCGTTGTGGAATCTTGTGTCATGGCCAACAGCTCAAACGAACCAGATTGAAAGAAGGCAGTGAGATGTTATAACAGGGACAACCAATCACAGCCGATGTCAGAAAATACTGAAACTTCCTCCTCACGGGGTTCTACATTATATAGAATGCAGATTTAATCAAACTCAGCTAGGCCTAGTGGTGATCAGTGAATGAATTACTCCGACTATCGATCATAACGGTAAATAGAAGAACTCTTAAGTATTGTGTTAATACCGAGCTCGTTGTGCACAATTGCGTGTTGAGAAATTCGCCCTTTAATTTTTATGCGCCAAGAGTTAAAGTCGTGGCTCGTTAATAATGCACATTCCTGTCTCTTCCGAAGTTTGCAAAATAATCACCTCACTCTCCAAAGAAGTGGGGCGATGACAACTCGGCACAGGTGTGACACCTCAAGTCCAAAAAACGGAGGAGAAAGCGAGAGTGATCGGAGAAGGGGGGGGGAGGAAACCAACCTCTGGCCAAACAAAGAAACGTCACGCACATGAGGCAGGCTCGGTAATGCCATAAACACGTCGGCAACTACTTGCGGGGGAAAAGATTTACCGGGTCCTCCGGCAGCGCGGTAAAGAACAAACGTGGCCGGGGGAGACAGCGCCAAAACGGGCGCTTTGGGTGGGCGATGAGGCCGACGATTGTATAACGTTAGGTCGTCAATATGAATTGCAATGTTGCAGTGATGATTTTCACAATTCGTTTACTTGAGGCAGGGGAAAGGACTTTTGCGAACTCTACTTTTTAATGCAATGCTCAGAGGTATAGAGATAGCGCCCTCGGTGTCTTTCTCATCAAGCGTATAGGGCAAGGGTTATTAGACCGGTAACAAATATCAAGATTGTGGCCATCCTTTGACACTCAGACAGTGGCGAATCCTGATCTTGGTTCGGAGGGGGGTGCCAATTTTTTTGTCTTAAAACGACAGTCCACTTTTTCCATTACCGGTACTCAAAGAAACAGACCCCTTGCACACACAAAAACAAAGCAAAACAAACAAACAAACAAACAAACAAACAGATCGTTTCTGAAATGCTTGTGGTTTCGATTCATTATAGAAGAACTTCAACATGTCTCCAGGGAAGAACTTTGCTGCCAAAGATATAAAATCCGGGAAACCGTTTAACTTTGGTTCAGAACAGTATGACCCAGACACTCTGGAATCTTTACAAAGAACAATTGGTATGCAAGTAAAGTGATGCCGTCCAGCCCAAGTGAAGAAACGTTGCCGTTGAAGGAGAGTCGCGGGGTTAAAGGTCAGGAGGTTGGTATCTTGGGGGTAAGGTATCCTGACTAGCTTGACCCTGGCGGGGAACCAGCTGGTTACAATATACGGGAGTTGGCTGTGAAGGGATGCGGCCTCACATCAAAGAAACTCGGATGCCTGCCAGGCTTCAACCTCAAGGTATGTTTGGACGGTGGTGTCGTGAGAAATATTTCAATTTAGTCCCTTTTCCTCTTCAACTCGGTTAATGTGGGAGATGCTGGAATCAGCCCACGTCAATTATAGCGTGTAACTGGATAGGAAACACAACTAGTGTTGAGTGAAGTTTCTATCAGTCTCAATCTGAAATAACTTTAACATTTGAATACATCAATTCGGGTGAGTCTGTTTACAAAACTTGGAATTATCAAAGTGGTTTGGCGCTGTCCCCAAGTAAATTTGGCGTTTAGCAGGAATGGCAAATCAGTATACCTGTTTGTTTGCGCATCATATTTCGGTGTAAAGAGGAATCTGGCCAGAAATTTCGTATCGGCGCATGATAAGAGAATAGATAAAAGACGTCAGATGATTTACGTCCACGGATTTTATATGAGAAACCTCTCGGTCTCTTAAAATAGGCTCGTTTTATTTCCAGCCCTTCCTGACATATTTACGACGTTCGTCTTTGCTGAGAACTGAACGATCAATTTTTCTTTCTCAAACAAGAAATATATCTGACCGTTAAGCTTGATGTTTCCCTATCATATCCAGACAAGGGTCAATGTCAAAAGCAGTGTAAATGGCATGTCCTGTTTTTTCGAACACATATACTACTTCCAAACAGATTAGAAACGAGTATCGTCCTCAAAAAATTCTGTGGGTTCAGTTTCCCCGCCAGTTCAGCGGAAGTGAACGTCCCGTAGTTCACTTTCAAGTGCGTGTAGAGCCTGGGTGGTCAACAATAAACACGGGCAGTAATGATGATGATGAGCAAGCAAGGTACAGTTTCGATGGGGCCCTATTGGGGCAGGTTTCTTGTTCTTGTTGCTAGTGTTTTTGTCGACCGATAATACTGCTCTTTCGTCACTACGTGCAGGGCCTGGGCTGATGGATTAGACGGCTGTTTTGTGTCCCAAGGGGAAAACGCTTGGATGATGCCGAAACATCTTAATCTGTTTTAATAACGTGGTTGGAAACTGTGCTGTTCTATTTAAATGAAGGAAGTACCATATAGGCCTACCAAAAGTGAAAGTGGGAATTCTAATCGCTTTCAACAAACTACAACCATTTTATTTGAATCAAGTTCTGAGTTTATCAGCATTAATTTGTTCGAGATGTCGTATTTCCTGTAGCAATGAGATGCCTTCTTGTCGCATCGGTTTTTAAATACAACTCGATGATGCCTCTCAACCCGTTTAATTTTAATTTGCTTAGCTTATTTGTGCTACGTAATGCACCCATGTACGGTACTGATTCATTCCTTGTGAGTTTCCGTTCTGCCTAATCCGGCCTTGCGAACGCTGGTTTAAAGCGCCTGTATTTCTTTGCTTTTAGTCTGAGTTAAGCAATGAAAACGCGCACAATGATGGGATG
This sequence comes from Acanthaster planci, assembly GCF_054643075.1. Classification (NCBI taxonomy): domain Eukaryota; kingdom Metazoa; phylum Echinodermata; class Asteroidea; order Valvatida; family Acanthasteridae; genus Acanthaster; species Acanthaster planci. Next base: position 23,199,210 of record NC_141777.1, read on the forward strand.
TAGTCCATGGCTCCGATCCAGGGCATCGGTAATTCTGGGCCACGTCGCCTGATGGGGTCAGGTAGACAGAATTGAATTTGCAAATATCCAAGAACTGCGTCCGTAAGTCTAAGCTTAGCTATGGACAAAATTACGTGTGTCTATGGAACTGGCCAGCGGATAGGGGTTTCGGCCACTTCCTACACTCGCATGCAATCTTGGCGACTCTAACCAAACTTTTCGGAAGCAAATTAGCTCTGAGTGTTGAATAAAATTTGCTCTCCATCAAAACTGACTTTCTGACATCGAGGTAAAAGACAAGATTTCGGACTCGTACCTTTCACAACACCGCCCCCCAAAAGGCATCCAACTCGGTACAATGGAATATAAAGAGGATCTGATACATCTAGGCGCAAAGGGAAGTTGCGCTTGATGATTACCTCGCTGCGGATTAACCTCAACCGCGAGCTCGTGAATTTCCCCAGAGCCCGCCGCGAGATACAGACCCTGCAGCACGAGGGACGGGGGGGGTAGTCTACACGCACGATCATGTACCGCACCACGCCGCGAGAACCTGCTCAGTAATTGCACACACCTGTACCTCTGGAGGTCAGGGATGGGGTCAGTGCTGTCGTGTTTTGACGGTCTGGTAATGATGAAGAATTGCTCCCAAATTCAAATGCCGTTTTCATCTGCCAACTCGAGGAAATAAACAACTTGTACCTGGCCCCGTAATTGGATGCAGTTTGGAGAAACAACTCACGAACAACCAACAAGCTCCAGTGTTACAACATTTCCAGCTCGATGTGATACATTTGAAACAAATATTGGATGACCTTCACCATGCTTTCCAAGGAAAAACAAAAGGACAAATCTAATTTCGGTCAACAGCTCCAAGTTCTTGAATTGAAAGTTCTGGCAATTTGACAATAACCAGAGACACTTCTTATGATGTAAATACGTGCATTGGAATAGAATAACTGGGTACGGATCCTCTTCACTTCAAGTCACATCTCCAACAATTATTTTCGGGTCGTACGTTTAATGCCAGGCCATGAGTATGACGAGCATACGGATGAGTATTTCAGGTATACAGGGCTTCTGTTTTAGCCATAAGCGCGCCAGCCGTAACCAAAGACACGGCTTGTTAGCAAACATTACGGAACCAGGAGGTTTGTGGGAAGTAGCTGATGTCGTTGCATGTACTGTCCCTTAAATTTAAAAGCTGGCTTACCATGATAATTTTCCAATTAGAGTTTGTGCGCTAGTTTCAAAGGACAGTCCTGTAGGATCCTTCACACACTGTATCGTGTAGCATTTTGCTTGCATTCCATCATCCACAGCACTGCTGTTTGCGAGTGATGCGCTCACGGACATTATAGATGTCGGTACAGGAACGTATGGGCGTCAATCAGTGGGGCGGGGGATGTATGTATTTTGCACCCTCTACTGTTTTTACATACTCTGAATAAAAAATGTATAGGGTGAGTAGGCCTACATTTGGTTCATATTTCAGATAAAAATTATATTTAAATGAATAAACAATATTAGTTACGTGATCAGAAATTGCCTCAGATCGCACCACAAACATATAGAATCCAAACTTCCCCGGACCCCACGTTGTAAGGACTTCGTGCTTCGCACTCGCTGTAAGTTCTCATCAAGGTGATCTCCTCCCCCTTCCCCCAAGCACAAAGTTTTAAAAAAACGATTGACGCTCATGCAGGAAAGTGAAAGTACAAACCAACATGATTCCAACAGAGGTTTATAAGCGATAGCCTGTTCGTTCTTGCCTGCCGTGAGTCATGAGCATTTTCGTCTCGCTGGGAGAGCTTCTAATTGTTGAGGTAACATGGAAACTTGAGGAGTCCTACATTTTGAGACTATCCCAGTAATTTTAAATGTCACGACCGGCCTAGATTGCATGTGAGGATCGGGTTTGTGTCACCTCGTTAATTTTGACTTCGTCACCGCGGTGCGGCGACCTCGAAGACGTAATCGCACAAAGGCCGCCTTTCCCGTGCACCTGTTAATTAGGCCACGTCCAAATTACTGGACTGCGGCCGACAATCACACACGCTTCCAAGTAGTTGTGGTCGCTAGTGGCGGCTCCTATAAGCACACTAGCTATTTCCACCTTCAGCCAAATATCGACGCTAGACTTGTATTGGGGTTCAAGTAAGCATGAAGTAACTCATAGATCCAAACCAAAAATACTGCGCGCCAAGCGGTCTGCCAGCAAACATGGGTCAATAATTATTTTCTCCCACGCCCTGCTTGCGATACGAGGGATATACAAAAGTGACAGGTTGCAAGGCAACAAGGTTGCAGATCATCCCCAGTTGGAACGACCCCGGTATTAGTCTGCCCTATCTATTCCGTGCAAGCACGAGAGATGGTGCGCTTTTACAGGACAGGGAAACTTTTGATATCTATATTGCAGCGACCTGGCAGCGATGTCTCTTTAATGGGAACTCATACGCACGCGCACATGCTCATGCGCTCTTGGCGAGAAACGTGCCACACATCAGGCGAATGTGAATTAAAGCAAAGCAAATTTGACGTCACGAAAGATTTGCAAAATTTCACTCGAGTTGACATGTGTTCAAGTTTTGCTAATTGACCTGACGTCACATTTTGTGTTTGCTTTCGCGCCATGTATGAACCGGCCTTACGGCGCGCGACCAGTTTCCGTCTTCATGCAGGCTGTCTCGTGCACAAACTTCGTTCATGGAGCTATAGCTCCATGCTTCGTTGAAAAAAAATCAGTCTCTCTTTTTAAATGTCTTCGTCGATGAGGAGGTGCTTTTTGTCACATCGTGTTCTTGCATTGGGATATGCGAGCTATTTGGGGAGCGGTATAAGACGCGTTTAGTCTCTTTTGAATTTCTTTGCCAGCAAAATGATGTAACAACTTTACAGGTCGGGATGGTTTTTGGTGTACGTTCCCTAGCTATCATGTCTTTGACAGCCCTCTTCATTGATGACATTATAGGTGGCCTGCTTGTGGTTTGCACAGGTGAGGCGAGCTGGGACAGGTGCAGGTGTCAGCCCTGTCAGGCTGTAGCATGACTGACTGTTCAGGGTCCCCCCACACCATGCGTTAAAGACTCATGCTGAGACCCGAGTCAGCAGACAGACACAGCCAATTCAAGACTGATTATGTCATCCATTAAGGGGTACAGTAAATTCATCCTCGTGTCTGTTTACATTGAGCATTTCGACAGCGGCGTCTGGCTCCAAAAATAATATCCTCGCATTTGATGCAACATAAAATATCCTTCATGCGATATGCCACAACTTCACCAGGGCTGAAGGAATACTATACGTACACTTTGCAGAAATTCTCCTTTTTCATTCCGTAGTGCGCTTCCAAAACCATCATCTAAGCAAGTACGCCTTTATATCACTGAACGAATGAATTATAAAAAGACTTTGGAAACTTTATCAGAAATGGAAAGTTGTACACGCAACAGACGTCGGGTACGTCTACGGTCCTCAATCTTCAAGTTGTGGGGAATCCGACTTACGAAACCGATCCCAGTGATTTATTCTGTACGGACTTTGCTCGTTATTTTGCATTAAATGCCAAGAAATGTTCCCCATCAAAATGAAAGTGTTTCAGGCACAACCTGCAGGGGAGGAGGCGTCGAATAAATGATTGATACCGGCAGGTAAACTGATGGTCACCTGCAGGCACCTGCAACGAGGTGCCCGGACCACGCCTACATTTCACTGACTTGCTAGTCTCATTCCAGTCGCGAGGTGGACCATGTTCCACTGGATTTGACTCGATCCCGCGACTTCGCCCACGAGACATGATGTTTTGGTTTACACCGGGTGTCTTCTGAACCATCCAAGTGGATGTACACGCTGTGTGATAAAGTTTCTTTTATCAAGAAGTGCCTCCAGTGTTGTGAATAAGAAACACTAATTATTATGCTAATCATTTTATGATTTTACCAATAGGGTTTATACGTTTATACAAAAAAAGGATTCCAAATAAACAAATCGTGAGTTATTACTTAGCACTGGTAATAGATATTTATTTCTATGTGTTTTACATGTTAATACATGATGTAAATACACATTCAAGTTATATTTACAAGAGCTTTTCAGCCCCTAAATAGAACTTTTACTCCTACACTGACATCAATTCCAATTCATTAAAAACCACAGTGATCTTTCATTCCCTACTTTCTAAGACACGTAATACAAATGTAACTGTCATGACCTGCATAACAGCATTGCAATTGCAAAAAAATGGAAGTACTTTTAACGGTCAACTGAAAACAAAAACTGCGTTAATAATAATTCAGGCATTTATATAATTGTTCTTACACAAAGTGTTATCACAACGCTTTACACATTAGTGTTTTTATAATCCCTGGCGGATCCAGGAGGAGGGGACCCCTGGGGCTATCTCACCAGGGGGGGGGGCTTATTGTTTCTTTTTTTTGAAATACAAGTCATGTATAGTGAAAGAACGGCGATTTTGGCGACTTTTTTCATTTCTCTTCCTTCTCAAAAATGTGTTTATAGAAGCACACCAAAATTCGACCGCACTCCAAGAAAGGCCACAAAATAAAGAAATTTGCAAGTTTGGCATCCCCCCATGTACATAGATTACACAAAATTACGCATCGCGCGTAGGATGAGTCTTCCGGACTGAGGTATAGCGTCAACTGAAAATTCCCCGCCAAGATGTACCGTCAACAGAACTTTTCTGCGAGGCTACATTTGCCAGAGAAGCATAGTCGAGAGCTTAGCTTTCGGGGAGGGGCAGGCGGTTTATTCTGCAGGCCCCGTTCGATTGGCGGTTACTTGCCAAACTGCTGAATTTCAAACAGCTCATTGGATTAAGAATGTCAGATGGGGAGAGTGACTCCCGAAAGTCATCGATCACCCAAAAAGCATACATCAACCATGATGCTGTTATCAGTGTTTAACTACAGCCGACATGACAGGTTTACAGATGGATATATTACAAATTGAATATTTCCCAAAGGATTACGTTTCCTCACGAAAGGTGCGAACAAATAAATGAAAGACGGGAATAGATTGGTTTCCCTCATCGGTGGAATTTATTCAAAACATCCTGTGTTTTTACAGTTGTGACTCATTAACCAACCTCTATCATAATATCGTGCGTTTGCTAATGATGACGGACAGGCCCAAGCTTGGGGGATTAACGTGCCAAATCGTATTAAAAAGCAGATCTGAAAAGTACTTCTAATAGAAAAATGAGTTTTCCGGCAGGCCGTAAGAAGAGACTGTTTGCAAGACACTTGCGGATAGCCAAGACTTGGAAGAGCCTTGACTATCAACCGATCTGCTACAGGACAGGATGGTGTACTGTCAAACGTACAGATCCACGAGTTCTCGGATGCGAGTGAAATTTGACAGGCCCGAAAACACGCAGGGCCCTCTTCCTGGGTCTCTTTTCCCGGGTGAAATGGACAAAATTGATACTAAAACCATGGGCAGCAACTGCTGCCCGTAGGACAAGTTTTTTAGGCACAAGGGACGGAGCGTATAATTTGGACTGTATTGGCATAGGGTGGCTTCTTGTAGATGGTTGCTAAAATTTGGGATACTTTCAGGTTAGAGGATCTGAATGAAAAGATCGGTATTGTCATCAGTCGAAACTTAAAACTGAAACAAGATTAAAACGTCTTCTGTGGTTTGTAAATGCCAGGGACTGTTAAGCACACGGAAAGAATACCCACAGTTTCCACTTTGTCATCAGCCCGTAGAGCTAAAGTAAAAGGTGATCTATTTAGTCTTATCCGCAGCAGTCTATAACTACATGAACTGCATGTACTACAAAAACAAATACTAGACTGCAGGGTACACTTGGTAGAGGGCCTGAAAGTTTACCCCTGATGGCGCGCTTCTGGAACCCTTGGATAGGAAAAATAACGTGCTGAAATTTAGGAATTTGTACTGTTTTTTCGTTCAGTTTCTTCTTAAAAACGGTACTCTTAAAAAGGCCTTTTGTCAAATATTTGCTAGCATATGAATTTATGGAAACTGAAAAATGACCTGACCTATAAGAGAAACATCCTGCCAAAACTGACCAGTCACTTCCGAAAATCCAAAATACATCAAGAACAGTGCAATTCGCTGGTCTCGTACGCATATGAACAATTACGCAATCACAGATTATGATAGTCTTTCGGTAAAAGCCAAAGTAAAAATAGACCAAAATATCTTAAGAATTTTGAAATTTATAAAGAAATAAACTTAAAGCAATAACATGCTTTTACGAAAGATTCTGGTGTATTGTATTAGTACCCTTTGCTGACAAGAACTGCGTCACTTCGACTCAACGGAATCTGGAACCCATCGACCGCAGGTAGGTAAATCTTTGCAAAGTTCTACAGTCTCGTTTCCACATCAGCACGGGGAATGAAAACAAACATGCATGAACAAGGAGACCTAGGAACGACACTGCCGGAAGCAAAAGGTCGTTAATGAAGTTCTTTTTTTACCCATCTCCATGTGACTTTTCCTAAATTTTATTTGAGGAGGACCGAGGAAAAATTCCAACATGAGTATTTCTAGGGGTGATTTCAGTTCGAAATCATTCTCCAAAAATAATCGGATGGGATATGACGGCCCATGTAACATCCCCACAGACGGACCGCGCGAGGGTCCCGGAAGCTTGCTGCGTGACCTTTTACTTTCAGGCTCTATTGAAAGAAGTCCCAAGTACGTGGGCCGGGTGAACTTTTTTTTTAGTTAAATAAGAACCTATTAGTTCACATCCGGGGTTGCAACTCTCCCTGCCAGACTTTGCATTGCTTGATTCATCGCTACAATCAGCTTTTACCCACCAGCGAGCAAATTAAGTTTAACAACGGCGTCCATAGAAACACTAATTAGTTGAAATTAGTTCATTCATGGCAGACCACGTGCACCCTCGTTACCTACTACGGCATCTACTTTGCTGACACACGACTTCACTGACTAAGAGACTGACCAAACGACTACACGCTGGACAGCTGTATTATTTCTGGTTATTTTTGAACGATGTGTGACGAAGTGATGCAACCTAAACTTCAATGAAAATGTGGAGCGGCCCACGTGCAGAACATGTTTTCCAGGAAACTTGAGGTGCCATGGTGCCGTCTATTGGGTAAAGTGTGTTAGTAATGGCAATTTTTTTTCACCAAACCCGAATGTAATTTGTAGGCCCCCGAAATAAAATTAGGGAACTTCCGTGCATTTGCAGCCGGTTAGATAACGTAACTCACAGACGAGTCTCATTAATTCAACTGTCCAGGGTGCTGGGATATAAACCGGGTCCTTGGCACAGAAACAAGTGAAACGTGGATCATAGAGCCTGGATTGAATAGAGCACGGAGCGACAATCCTGGACAAATTTCGTCGGAACATGCCTCCCCTCACCAATGTTGTTTCTCATTAGGTAAGCTGGGCTTAATCTTGGTCCAATAAATGACTGCAACATTGTATGGGGGAGGGGGGGGTCTTTTCACCGTGCTTCCCACATGGTGTTCCAACTATTTTGTCCAGGATTGTAGATGACAAGATTACAACGCCGGAAACGCTCGTGTGGATTCTGGTCATTCGGACAAGAACTAGGTCCTGTCAGTTGAAAATCGACGAGTTCTGTTGTCATGCTGACAAGATATTGACAACTTTGTAGTTACGCTATATCGATTAGAACCAAATCGAGTGGTATAACGTGTGCGATAGTAAGCGGGAGATCTGAGGTTTGACCCCCCCCTTCTCAGGCAAGATTTCTTTGTGTGTCTTAATCACTCGAAAACACGGTGGGGTGGGGACAGGTTGCTGATTATGTCACTGGGAGGCTATGACAAAATATTTTTACCTGAAGATTCGGGTCCAGTCTTTCTGGAACATGGGTGGCAGCATACTTTCCAGCAAAATGTGTCAAAATAAGGGCGCAACATGTTTCATGGTTTTTGACCCTCTAGGGGCTCAGAAAGCAGTTCAGGAGTCGTGGCAATCCATATCAATTTCCAAGCTTTCGTTGTTTCAACTAAACTGGCTCCAGTGAACATGTGGCACAAAACTGTTTTGGGACAAACAGAGGAAACGCTGTGCAAGGCTTTTACCCAAAGTGGTAGAGATTCAGATGAGCTACTTCACACGCAAAACTACTGAATTTTTATAGGTTTGACCCCTTAGGGGCTTAGAAACCAGTTCAAGAGTCTTCGCAATCCATATCAATTTTCAAGCTCTCGTATTTACAACTTAACTGTCTCCAGTGAACATGTGGAATAAAACTGTTTTGGGACAAACGGGAAACTCTGCAGGGCTTTTAGCCAAAGTGGTAGTGGTACCAATTTAAGATGACGCATTTTCAGGTACTTGTAATTGGTATTAATGATCTCAACAACTTTACTAGAGGTTTCCATCTCACGCCGATCAGGGCGTCGATGTTAACGTGAGGAACTGGAAGGCGTCAGCGGCTCACTGCCTTCGGGGAATACTTCTTTTCTCAGGAAGAAAAGGCAAGAAGCGTGAAAAAAAATGTATCTAGAAAGGCCAGTAGAGAGATCAGGTGGTATGATAAAGGTGAAAGCATTTAGGTGCTTATTTATCAGAATATTTCACACAGAGTTGAACGCTTCTCTTTTTTATACAAGCATAGAAATACGAGAATTACTGCGGCATAAAAATTAATCGCTATACATCGAGATTAATGAGTTCTCCGTTAAGACAGTTACTGTTTTTCAAAAGCCGCAAGGACAAATTTTAGGAAGGGAATTCGTTGATGCACGCCTCCTTTTTGTTTTAATAATTTCAATAATTGTCTTCAGCAATGAGTCTCTGAAAGAGCAAGCATGAATCACAGAGCAACTGGAACTGCAACTTTTTCACTGGTCATCAACTGACTCAGAACTCCACGCTGTTTGGGATTCACTGGACAGTACACTGCACACAAATCGTACCTTAGATCCTGTCACATGGCCTTTTAGGTTCCATTTCCCCTTTTAAAAATCTTGGATCCCCCACACGCCCAAAAATTACTGAAATAAATCAATTTACAGAAGACTTGACATACTTTGTCGTAAAAACTGCCTGCAACAAAACAAAATGTCCTGGCTGCTGTGATAAATTTCACTGGCCTAGAATGGTCAGGTGATTTACTATATCGGGCAATCTCCCAGTCTCGTGTCCGGTGGGAATCCTGTCAGTATTCAAAGTCTACACTGCGATGATTTAAACTGTATTTTACTTTTGAAGTATATCTATTAAAGTACATATTGACTGACTGCTATATGACACTTTTTTTCTCCATGAAGATCCAGGGCAAGTGAAGCAAAGTACTAAAAGTCAAGGGTGAAAGTGCCCTAGGTGTATAAAAAGGTTGATCTCTCAATACCATAGCAGTCAGTAATTACGACATAATGTAGACTGTACGAGGAACTAGTTCATGCACAGATCAGACACTCAGACACTACACACACAATATTACTTAATTAAGAAAACACGTGGTCTTGTCAGAGTACAAGAGGATACTACTGTATGATGAAATATTTGATAGAGTACCATGAACAAAATTATTTATCTGTGGTCAGCCAAACTCTCATTTTCCATCCTCCACAGAATTTTTTGTAGTCTCTTCCCCTATGAAATAATGTCCAACTGCAGCCGAAATGTTTGAATTGGTTGGACCCCTCCAATGACGTATGCTGACAGGGAAGTAATGAGCCCCAAGCTGGACCATGAGAGGGTGCAAGTTTCTTATCAACAGAGGCATGTTTGGTCAGAAATTGAACTTCACTGGTCCAGAACGACTAGGAAATGCACGTGTGATAGCTGTGTGGCTACCAACAAAATGAACACTCAGACCAACATGGCTCTTTACAACCAATGAGGGGGTGCTTCTGCTCAAGACAGATTGCCTTCTTGATTTACAGGGTATACAGTGTATGTATAAACATTCAAGAAACACTGCTTGAGCGCACATTGAAACTTTCACAGATTTAAAGACGAGTCAATGCTATCTTTTCAAAAAACAAACAGGGTGGCCAAAGGAAAAACACGAGGACACTGTACTGCTTCTCAAAGCTTGGAAACCCTGGCCTGGTGTGCTATCCGCACTCAGTCTGGGTGGAGTTTAACAGTGAGACATCGTATGGGTCCAGTCCACTAATTCAAGCCCCATTGAAAACAGTGTAAAATCAGCACCGTTCAGGGCCAATAGCATGCACGCCAAAATCCCTGAGATTTCTGAAACACAAATGAAATTCTTGTCTGGTCACTTATCTTTCAATTTCTTTTCAATTTTTTGTGGGTTAACCAATTACATTTTTAATTATTCCCACAAAACAAAATCACCCCCCAAAAAGTGATTTTTCCGAAGTCTGATTGCAGCCATTTTTTAAGTGGCAACCCTCAACTTTCTCGGGCACTTAGGACCATTTTTCAACCGTAGTTTTCAGCCCTTCTGCCCTCATATGAAAGCTCAAAGACCCAGGGAGTTGATTCTGGCAACGATTTACACAATCTCACCATTTTGGGGGCCAAACAATCTCCTTTTTCAAAAGATACTGTGGAAGGGGGCACTTTTAATGCTAATGAGCTGGTCAGAAATTCTCACTTGAATTAGTGGTCTGCACCCGTATGGTACACTCTGCGTGTTCCACCAACTAGAGGGCGCTGTGCTATCTACTCAGGAGAATTTTTGCAATTTTCCAAATTTCAGCTGAGACTCTGGTTCGGCTCGTGCTTAAGCACCAGAATCAAACCTTTTCTTTTGAAACAGCATGAAAACACTCCCCAAACCAAGCTGTATACATTGAAAGTACATACCTGGTGTGGACATTCCTTTTCATGAGGAAACTCAGAGAAAACACTAAATTTTCTTGCAAACTAAAAGTGGAACTGTTTGCTGAAAGAAAAGAACCCAGAAAGAAAGGAACCAAGAAATTACCAATCAATCTCTTATCCCATCAACTTGATTCTCAAAAAAAAATTTCAGTGTCTTCTATGCTCTTCCTTTCAAGGAAACTCAAAGATCCCGTTGGAATGCACTGTTTTACTTTTTTGTCACACTTTTGCCAACATGTTACTAACACCTACATGAGGGGGATGTCCTCCATGTTTGTGTTGTGACTGCTGTACACGTAATCGCTACCCAGACCAGAATCTCTCTTCTGTAGCTGACCCCCAGTATCCTTGATTTGGCTCAAGGAGCCACTGGCATCGTCGCCCTCGTCAGTACCCAGCATGGGTTCCAGTTCTACAAAAACCTCCTCGGGTGTGCTGGCCAGTACCGTCACATCGTCTTCGCTGCTTTCTATGCTCACCATGGGGATAACCTCAGGTCTGGCCCTGGAGGACATTGCCGTGTCACTGCCTTTGTCTCCCACTTCCTCCTGCTCCTCCTCCGAATCCCACTCTTCTGATATCTCGAAGAATGGGTAGTGCTTGTAGTTCTGGCAGAAGTCCAAGTAAGGGGTGTCCTCCTCGAGTAGAGCTTCCAGCTTGTGGCGGAGATCGGTGAAGGTGGGGCGGTCCTCTGGGAAATGATGCCAGCAAGCAATCATGATGGCATAGCTAGTGGGTAAATGCAAAGCAAACATGTTGTTACTGTAATCCAGCGGTCATTTCAGTATAAATTTAAAGGGTAGCTGCGATGGAATTTGTGAAATGGAAACCTTCAAAATGCACCTTTGTGTCTCTGTCAACCTCATTTTCAGGTTTTTGCTTCACTCAATCAAAGGGTCACTGCCTTTTGGTTTTATGCCAACTAATATTTCCTTATTCATGAGCGAAATTGTGACGTCATCTTAGCAAGAAAGTCCCAGTGTAACACTGGTTTGTAACAAAACAAACCAAAAAACATCCTGTTTGTTATAGCTTTTCTGGACTGAAGTTTCTGTTCTCTGGTAATTTTGTTGCTTGTACACAGCAATAAGAAAGAAGTCAGCCTTTTCTAAGAACTTTTGTCAGCGAGTAAATTCTGGGTTCCCACTTCGGACAGAAAAACCTGCATAATGAATGATGTCTTCCTAAGATGACACCGCAGGAATAGTGCAATCAGTCATCCAGGAAAAATTTATAATTTTAAGGTTCTAATCATACCTTGCCCTGATAAGATTCCAACACTTGATTGTGGATTCTAAAGTAATCTTTTTTTAGCACAGAGGTTTTATCTGACTCCAGGACTCACAGAATCAGCAATCACTGACTGTGGAAGTGCATCTGAAGTTACTTACAACTTTCAAAACTGAATGATAAAGCATGTCTAGGTAAACTCTGGCATAGACCCAAGATAAAATCAATCAAGCGTTGAGCCTTTTCTCCCGTAGTCTTAACTGACCTGGATTTAAATTAAAGCCTACTGTTGTTTGTAGACTTAATTTTTTTGCATCAGGATGTTACATATTAAACATGTTTCCCTGTAGTGCCCCCTGCTAATTTGCTTTCTACTGGCCAGCCAACTGTGTCGAGGTTCTGTGATTTATGGCAAAAATACCCGACATAAAAGTCTAACACTGTTCTCTTACTGACTGAGACTTGCATCAAGACGAGTCTGCCACGTTGGCTTTGCAGCCACTGTTTATTACCACGGAAGAAAAAGCACTTGCTTCCATCTGCTTGATTAAGAATCTTGGTTGCTTATGTTAAGTTTTCAAGATGTATTTTTTTTTTTTTTTTTTTTGCGTTGGGAAGATGTTACGTTGGGTACGGGCAAAACCGTTATATATATAATTATGTTAAGTTGCTTATGAACACAAACTTGCAAGATTTCCCACAATAGCCATCATGCCAGTACTGTTCTACTTACAGAACTTCCGAACAGTTTTCTGGTCTCACTATGCGGTACCCTCCTTTCAGCATGCCAAGGATGTCTTCATTCTGAATGCCAGGATAAGGTGAGGCACCCAGGGTCACTATCTCAAACAGCAGCACACCAAAGGACCAGCTGAAATCAAATGTAACAGCTGTCCATTGAAATGGCATATCTGGTTAAGTCTCTCAAGTAGTGTTTCCATCAAGGCTAACTCAAGTAAGAGTGGTCGTGGAAAGATTTTTAAAAAACTAAAAGAGAATAGCCAGCAAATCGTTTATATGCCTCCATGGAGGGGATCGCAATGTAGAATTTGGGACAAAAGCAAAACTGGTAAAAAAATTTAGGAAGCAAACTTTCCCCTTCCTCTCTTGCTTTCAGCAGCTGCACTCCAGAAACTCCAATCACGAGTGTCTTTAAGCCAGCACACACTCAACAGTGCTGATTGCTGAGATGTGATGCTGAGTATGGTGTTCCATGTGTGCCATCTGGTCGCATTTTTCGACGGGGCGTCGCATTTTTCGACCGGCATCGCATTTTTTAACTGGCGTCGCATTTTTCGACCGGGCGTCGCATTTTTCGACCGGTGTCGCATTTTTCAACGGGCGCCCCATTTTTCGACCGGCGTCGCATTTTTAAACTGGCGTCGCATTTTTCGACCGGGCGTCACATTTTTGACCGGCGTTGCATTTTTCAGCCGGCGTCGCATTTTTCATTACTTGATCGGAAAGACCTATGGAGGCCAGGATCTCGTCCATCACCGGTACCGCCAGCTTATTATAAAGCACTCAAAAACTAGTCTAATAAAGAATGAAGTTATCTATTGTGGAGATTCTCACACGTACGGCAACATTTGTCACAGAAAAAAGACAGATTAGACAGAAAGGCATGTACATGTACGTGTAACCCCAGGGTCGATCAAGAAGCAGCAGCTACGACGAAACAGCCTTTTTAAACAGTGACACTTTTCAAACCCAAATCCACATGCAGTCCTCAAGACCTTGGGAAGTCATTTCATTGAGTAATAAACACAAGGCCCCCCCCAACAAAGAAAGATAAATGATCTCAACAGCCTCCACCGGGGGAATGACTGAACCACGGACCATTGCCTGAACAACTTCCAATGTGTGAAATACCTTTCTACTACTGTAATGAAAAAATAAGATCAGTCTTGGCTTCCTCTGGGCAGATTTTTATGGTTCAAAAAGTGTTTTCGGAAAACTTTGCGTGATGCAAAGAAAACATGATGCAAGAAAACGTAAAATTTCTCAAAGTCATGGTGCATGACATTTCTTCGCCAAGAGTAGTTACATTTTAAATTATATACCGTGCTGCGATAAACGCTCCCTCGTGAAGCATGTCTGCAAGATGGCAAATACCATACCAATCAGAGTGAACAATGGGCCTACTATTCTGGGTTCGATTTTTGTGGCAACTAGTAATCATCAGAACGGGGACATTTTTCACTCAAAAAGCTTGCCGAAGTGAGAAACCAAATTGAGCGAGGTGAACTTCCACGACTAATAGGGTTCATTAAAGGGCTGTTAATTTATTGACATACAGTTAATCGACGCATACATGATAATTTAGCCGTTTCCATAATCATTAAAAATATGTACGCACACTTTTAGCATCCAAGTCAACAACGTCAGGTCCTGCTGGACCAAGGTTGACCATTGATGATTGGCTCATTCACACTGAAAGACGACGCCCGTCGAAAATACGACGCCCGTTGAAAAATGCGACGCCGGTTGAAAAATGCGACGCCCGTTGAAAAATGCGACGCCGGATGGCACATATTGAACACAATAGCTGAGACTATGTATATTAAAATTTTTCTATTTTGGCTGTACTTACACATCATTGTAGGTGGTGAAGACTTGATCGTTCAGAGCCTCGACAGACATCCACTTGATGGGTAGCTTGCCCCCTCTCCTGTGCACATAAATTTTGTCATCATAGACGTACCTGGTCAGCCCAAAGTCACCGATCTTGACCGTTTTGTCTTCAGCTACCATGACATTCCTCGCTGCCAGGTCACGGTGCACAAAGCCTTTCTGAGACAGATACTCCTAAACAGATAGAGGACAAAGCAGCACGCATATTGTACCAGTAAGGATTCTCATCCACTTGGAAATAGGTCAAGAACAACGGTATCCATCCAACAAGTCAGCAGAGTACTGCGTATAGCAATAATTGAGATGACCAGAACATTGCACTGCTATAAACTGTGTTCAGAAATTGATGGGAATGTACAGGATATGAAGGAACCACCCCATTTTAGTATTATCACAACCCCTTTTTTATCATGCCAAGCCTTCAGGAGTTTTCATGCTGACATACTGTTGTCATTCTGATACCAATTAATGAACATCAAACCTACTGTTCTCATGAAATGCTCATTATTTTCCAGACAGCTACATGTAAAAATGGTAATTTTTCTCATCTGCATCTGCTTAAATGATCCAGGAAATCGAAATATTTTATAAATTATACTAAACCCCCCTTGATATTGCATCTTTCAATTAACCTGATTTTAAATCTTTTTTTTGCAATTTTAACCCATATTTTGATGCTTTTTGTTTTATGCAAATGCTATTTGTATATTCATGAGCAGAACTATAATGTCATCCAAGGCACTGGATCTCAATGTTGCACTGATCTGTGCACAGAAAATTTCTAGATTTTTGTAACCATTGCTATGGCAGATTTTTTTGGTTGGCAATTTATTGCTGTGTAAGTATATGGCAATAATCCAGCAAAAATCCTTTTCACAGAAATGTTCCCAGATAGCAAATTTGGGATTCACAATTTGAACATGAAAACATGCAATCTGAACCATGTCTTCCTGGATTTACATCAAAGCAAAAGCGCCCTCACTTGTCCAGAAATGCTTGGTCATTTTTTTTAATGTTTGAAAAAGAGCACCGTTTGGTTCACGTCTCCATACAGACTTCATACATGGAAGAAGAGTACAGAGACACACAAAAAGTGATTCTGAGAAAAATTCATTTTCTGGTTCCGTTAAGGCACAGGCGAACGTGTGAGAGGGTGAACCTGTAAATGACTTAACTGAAACTTTGCACATGCTCATAGACGGATTTCACATTAGCACCGTCTGCGCATATCTGCATCGAAACCGAGGCTCTCTGTGTTGAACTTCGTCGCGCGCGCCCGCGGAGTCCACACAGTACATGGAGTATCCGGTTCGTAAGTGTGACGCCACTTCAGTTTAAACCACACCCACTGCACAAGATACACGACCATCGCAGGTACGTTAGTTCGCGGTCAATTGTCGTTATTTTTCTTTGGATTTTACGTGTCGAATCATCCTGAAAGACTCTTCCACAAAAATTTTCAGCCTGAAAAGTCTGAATTTAACATACCTTTATGTATTTTGTGTCTTGACTCCTTACTTTCAATCGTCTGATCGTATTAAGAACTGAAGTTGACACATACAGCCTCGTTTTCAAACGCGGAAGTGCGCAGATTGACGCTAAAAGCGTCGTATTGGGATCCCTCTATTGTGTCTTTACTTGGATGTTAAGTTTCAAGAAAACTGGTCATGGGACTAGCCAGATATTGTAGCGGCCATTTAGGGTTAACCTACAAACTCCAAATCATTGACTCACTGTTTTGCAGACAGGGAGGAAAACAGAAGAAAATGACCAGAGTGAGACCTGAAACCATTATCTTGAGAACATCCCAAAAGTACACTACGGCTTGAACAAAAATCGGAAAATTTTCAGAAGCGGAACTGAGATACGTACCATACCTCGTGCAATCTGTCGTGCAAATGACAACAAGTCCTTGGGCATCAAAGGGTCTGATTCTGTTCCATCCGCTTTCTCAGCCTTTTCATTTTGTATGTTACATGAAAAATGATGACAATAAGGACAACAAATTCATCTTTGATAACATTAATGTCCACTCTATGCAATTAAAACAAATCACAAGTTGAAAAGACAAGATTAGATGAAGGCATGATGAGAACTGGTAAAAAGTTTTTGGGGTACACCTCAATAAGAAAAGACAACACTTGCACTCATAAAGGGAAATATGAAATTAGAGTAAAGGTGCATGAATAAGAGAGAGGGTCATACAAGTGAGGTTCAAACTACAAACTCTAATGTGAGAAAGGACTAATTAGCCAACCTAGTCAAGAGAGGAAGGCAGTTTTTTAGAACCATATTTTAGCACTCTGTAGGTATGGAGTCATTCCACAGTTTGTATCTTATGTATTTGTAAACAGGCATTTAGTTCATTACATGATTAGTGAGTTAATACGGGCGATTCACAATAGTGCGCCACCAAGAGTTTGCAACACGTCGGCCAATCATAACGCACGAAATTTGTCGACCTTTTCCAAACGTGCATTGGGTTGACAAATTCCAAATTGTGATTAACCAATGCATTGCAAACTCTTCTTGGCGCACTATTGTTAATCAGAGCTGTGAGCAACTGACACATGCTCTGTGCATGCTTGGTCTTTATCAGATGCCAAGATT
This sequence comes from Acanthaster planci, assembly GCF_054643075.1. Classification (NCBI taxonomy): domain Eukaryota; kingdom Metazoa; phylum Echinodermata; class Asteroidea; order Valvatida; family Acanthasteridae; genus Acanthaster; species Acanthaster planci. Next base: position 23,216,493 of record NC_141777.1, read on the forward strand.
TCAAGTATCCAATTATTCAATTTGACATTTGTCCCTTTGATAGGTTAACTCAATCATTTATGTGCATTATGTTCATTTGATGAAAAAAAATGTGTCTTAAGGCGCATTGTTGGAAATGGCTTTCAAAAATGTTAGGCAAAACAATACCATCCGAAAATGGTCAAGTCTCTCCATCGGTCCTCGCTTGGCTCTCAGGTACTGAAGCAGGTCACCATGGCAACAGTGCTCCACAATGAGACAGAGGGGTGTGGCGTCAGTGCTGCAGCAGCCGAGCAGGCTGACCAGGTTGCTATGGTGACCAATGTCCTTCATCAGTTTCATCTCATGGCGAAACTCCTGCCTTTGCCATTCATCTGCATCCCCTGCATTAACATTGGCAAGAAAAATGTCATGAAACTTCAGCCATTTTATCATCAGAATTTTGTGTTCACCCTCTCATTGAAACTTACAACTTCCCTGGAATCCTTTGTTATGTAAATCTTCCACGTGTTACCACTTGGACCAAAACATCTTTTGGTAGGGCACCGGTCAACTCGGTCCGTAACCAACTTGGTCCGAGTCAACTCGGTCCCAAGTCAACTCGGTCCCAAGTCAACTCGGTCCCAAGTCAACTCGGTCCCAAGTCAACTCAGTCCCAAGTCAACTCGGTCCCAAGTCAACTCGGTCCCAAGTCAACTCGGTCCCAAGTCAACTCGGTCCCTTTCAACTCAGTCCCAAGTCAACTCGGTCCCAAGTCAACTCGGTCCCAAGTCAACTCAGTCATTCATTATATTCATTATGTGTACTTTAGAACTAATGTTAATCATGTATGGAATTCGGATTTGATGTGTTAACCATAAAAGTTTTCCTTTCCGATGTTGCGTCTCATTCACCCCCGGTTTCGTTTATTACTGAACGTGATAAAAGTGAAGACCAAAAATTATATAAAATGAAAGAAAAAACCAACAACTGAATTACACATGATCGACGTTTCAAGATAATCCTTTTTGTCAGCCGACAGTTTCAATTTCTTTTGTCATTTTGATATACCAATTCCGTTAAAACAAGGTTCAAATGTCTAAAACTAAACAGGAGCCACTTTGCAGAGAATTGCATGTCTTTCTGAAAAATTTGGGCCTTTCAAAGTTCTCATCATCAATTTGCAGCGCGCTCTGAATAGACCCATGGTTGATGAAAAGCAAAAACCCAGTGCATTCAAATGGCATATTAGTATGCTTGGTCTTCTCAATTACAGAGGGTTGAAAATCTGGAGCAGAAGAATGCCGCCGACGTCTGAGACTTAATCTTTCGATTGGTGCAGGCTAGCATCCGTGTGAAGCACCGAACCGCTCTGGCCTTTGACGGATTGGGTCAGTCACATCTACGCCGTGCTTGGAAGTAGCATTCTCGGTTGCAACTCCGGTTCTAAATGAGACCGAGTTGATTTGGGACTGAGTTGAATTGGGACCGAGTTGACTTGGGACTGAGTTGACTTGGGACCGAGTTGACTCGGTCTGAGTTGGTTACGGACAGAGTTGACCGTAAAGCTTTTGGTACAAAACCTGGTCGGTTTTCTCACCATTTGAATAAATCTGCCACGATATTATAGAAGTAAAAGACAGAACTACCTTGATGGAAATGTGAAATGTGCCACACCATGGAGAATGTATGCAAGTGCATATATCGGTACTCGGTATCTATCAGTATTATATCATGGAGGGGTCAGGGAACCATTCTTCACACCAAATAAATTACAGCACACTACTTCCGGTCCGATTAATCTGGGGCCAACTGTGGTCTGCAGAAAGTTTGCGCAAACCACTTTCGAAGTGCAAGAGCTATGTCAAACCAGCAGGGCTGCCCATTCTTCATTCTCAGAGGACTTTGTTCCCCCTGCCATTGTAGTTTCATGAGTCATTTACCCTCAGTTTTGCCAACCTAAAAGGCAGATTAACATTTCCTTCCGTGGACCTTTAATTAAGATCACCTCTTTGCAGCCAATTTCACGAAACATAATTAGCGTTCGATTTCATGAGAAACTGAAAAGCTGTGCCACATTTTAATAATATTAAATTTCTTAAACCATGACAAAATGGCTTTTGCAACAGCTGTTCCTTTCCAATATAACAACAGTCATCAAACCGTCGTTAAATCATCTCCACCCACCTTTTCGAAAACGTTTCTGTCTTTTCTTCATCGGAACCAGATAAATGTCTCACAGTTAACAACAAAGTTATACATTTCTTAAGTTCAACGATGATGAAGCTTAAACGAACACAATAAGCTAGTCAAACTACCTAAAATGAGTACGTAAGTTACGCCATAATTTGTTGAATAATCTTACGCCATTGCGTAAAGTTTCGTGAAATTGGCAGCTGGTCCCTATTACTTGTCACTGTGCTGCACTTTGAAACATCATCCAGCTTCTTTATTTTACGTATACATGTAGTCCAAATACAATGCCACACTGGAAATGGGAATTAACAAGCTTATAATTATGTTCCTACCATGCAGCATCTTGACAGCCACCTGGACATCGTATCTTTTGATGGAGTCTCTGAAGAGACTGGAACCAGACGTGTAGTGCGTGGACAGCTTGCCGGGTATGAAGGCCTTCATCACTATGCCAAACTGGCCTTTGCCAAGCATCTCCCCCATCTCCAGTCGGTCAAATGGTATCTCCCATCGGTCTGGTATAGGTGGATCGGGACTAAGTGAAAAAAATAATTATTGATTACTTTTGGGAGGATTTCTTGACGTTTTACTTTTGGACTATTCAACCATTCTGTCAGGAAGTTAACTTTTCGAGTGGAACTCACATCCAATAAAAAATCAGAAAACAATTTCATCCCAGTTTAAAGCCTCAAGGCAAGTTCTGTATGAAATTTTGATATTTTGGACAACAAAACTTTTGTAATTACTGTTTTCTAAACTTCAAGCACCATTTAAAGGACAAACTATCACTAATATCAGCAATACTATTAGTACAACAATTCTAGATGTATTCACGCGGCCAACTTTTTCCATGGCTTCAGATCTAATAATGATGCTGACCCGTGGAGGTCATTTGTTCAAGATTTGTGCAACTTTTTTACTACATCTTTGCGTTTTGAAAACTTATGGCTGATTGATATTTGCTAGCCATGTGGCACTCAGCCACAGCTTAAGGGCTCCACATATGCTCAACCTCCATGGACGAGTTTGATCCTCCAGAAAACAGGCAAAGGAAATCTCTGTATTTTATGTCCTCCAGCAGTTAAGAAAACCATTTTTGGAAGTGGTTGATAATTCAGTAAATTATGATCAGTTAGTTGCAAATGATGGAAACTATACTCTGAGGGCCTAAGGGGGCTACTTGAACAACACTGATAGGGGAAGGCTTCAGTCCCTTGACCCTTCCTAGTCAAACGATTGTTTTGACTGACTTGTCTGCAGACGGTGTGATGGTGTACACGTTGGGCATGCTCTCCTCATCCCTTCGGAGCCTCGTTTTAGACATGCGAGATTCCATCTGCCGAAGGCGACACCTCCACACCACCGCAAGCATCATGCACAAGGCAAAGACGCAGAGGAGGGAGGAGGCAACGATCAGGATGATTGTCAAGGTAGGCTGCTCGTCGGGTAGAGGGGTGCTGTAACTGCTGTTGACAGCTGTATGCAGAGTTACAAGGAAAGACCACTTTCACTGGCTTGAAAATCAGCTTTCAACCCATGGCCAATGCTGACTATGCAAAGTAGCATTACTGTGAAAGTTCACCACAAGACCCCAAGTCACAAGTGAAGTCACAAACTATTCGAACAAACTGTAACAAAGGCATTCTCCTTTGTTACTCTTCATCCTGTTGCCTGTAACCCAACCTATGAATGGGCTTGATAGTTCTGTAAATCTGAGATGGACTGAACGCTGGCTAAAACATGACATAGGCCTATTGTTCAAGTCACAATTTGCTTATTACCGGTAAATTTTCAAACTGTATATGCACCACATGGAGTACCGAAGTGAAAACATCACATGCACATTATCTTTTTAAAAGTCATTAGCACTAGAACCAGTGTGTAAACCAACACATGGAGGAAGTATATTTGTTTGCACTATACATTTCTCGATTTAATTTAAAAGACGTCATGCTCTGGTAGTACATGGTTTCATTCAGACGAAAGAAATAGTCAACAAAATGTGCAGAAAATAGGCACATGCATTTTACCACTTTCAGCATCAGGATGAAGCTCTGTTTAGACTGGTGGTTTAGTAATTTTGTTTCTCTCAATAAGCAGAGCTTCAATTTTAACTAAAAGCAACAACTGCTATAAGAGAAGATAATGAGATGAAAGGCAATTTAATATGGAAGGAGGACAAACATGGAGAAATCAGAAGGAAAGCAAAATGACTTTACATTACTAACTGAAACAAATGAATCTGACCTTCAAGGCTTATCTCAAATGAATAAGTGGGTACCGTGGCTAAATTGGTTTCTGCTCCAGTGATATTGATTGCAACCTGTAACATTAAAAAACAAAAGAGAAAGCTGTTCCAAACCAAATGTCTTTCTTCAAATCATTTGCCATTGTGTCACTGGATTTCGCATTTAATTTGCTGCAGTGGTACCTCTACTTAATGTGGGGATTTCACAATTCAATTTGCCACAAAGAGGTTGCCATCGACCGAGAAGCCATTTTTCAAGTTTACGGCCAAATTGCCACATTTTTCATTTGACAGATGTCCTAAGCATAGTGACTGGTCAGATTCTTGTATTTGCATGAAGCATGACTCGGAATTCAGAGTATGTGCCAAGGAATGGTTGGTTGAATAGTAATTCAAAATTGTGTGAGATATAAAAGGTATACGGACATACTGGCCTCATATAGTTCTCCTGAGTAATCTCAACACACCACCCAACTTTCTCGTACTCACCTTCTTCCTTATTACCGGTAACGCATTTCACCAGCAGCATACCTTTGGTAAATTTTTAGGGGGGCCAACCATTTTTTGGTGGGGGCACAGGAAGCTGATGATGAAAGGCTTGTACATAGGTTGTGTACATTTTAACATTTCAAATGTGATGGGGGAGGGAAAAGAGCCCCACCGAGGGCATCTTCCAGTAGTTATGTGTCTGCATTTCAGAAGTTAGAAACTTCACAAAAAAAAAGTATTCTCAACTGTGGTATAATTGGCATTTCGGGGGGTCACATCTCCAGTTCAAATGGGTCTGGCAACACAAAACTAAACATGATAAAAAACCAGTAGGCCCTACCGCCATTAAAAAGAGTCATAATATTACTCTTACCCTAACGCCATAAAGGATGTCTGCCTCTAACCCTGTCAACCAGACATAGTTGTTCTTCTACAGTAAAAAAAAATAGTCAATATTCCTGATCAGTTTAATGTAATGCAAATACGGATGGCGTGTATACCAGATGTTAATGGCCTGCACAGCAATGATGTAAGTCATGAGATCTGGTCTCGGTTGATCTTGATCCTGAGCCTCAGTCAAAGCTCAGTCTAAGTCTGTGGTCTCAGCTCAAGACCTCAATGAGATTGCACAGGAGTGCATTGCTTTGCCTCTAAAGCACAGCAACATGAAATTTACACAGAGTTGGAAAACTCGTACTTGAACTCGAATACCAATAAGTACTTGGCCCGTATTTGATCGTATTAAAGCATTCCAAAAAGTACACGGCATGTACTCATAATTTTGTACTCGACCTCGTCCCTAAACTTGACAAATTGTACTAGTTAGCTTGATCCCAGTCGCGCAGTACTCGAAAAGAAATTGGGATTTTTTTGGATACTAATTTTTTGATTTTTGATACTAACTTTCACTAAAAATTTCAGATAGTGTAAGCTACACTTTACAAGTCACGCAGTGCTTTTATCGTCGAGTATTCGAGAATGGGTGTTGGCACGTGGCAGCGCTCGTAGTATCCCTGATGTACATTAATGCAAATTTCTATATTGTTCAAGTTTTTCAATATACTCGGATGTACTCGATTATCTTTGTACTCATACTCAGCCCATACTCAGACTCTGATAAACTCGAACTCTGATTTTGGCCCAGGACTTGATTAGAAGTACGCGGACTCAGCCCGTACTCGGTACTGTGTGTACTTGGAAAACTTGGTGCTCGAGATTTGATACTTGACTACTCACTGAATTTACTTGATGAAAATAAGAATGGTCTACATTGCACTCAGTTCAATTTCTTGACAAACCCATGGAGGTAAGCTATTTCACATTCACATTAGTCTTGCATGAAAGACAGACTGGGTCAAAGCAATAATGGAGAGACCAGGAAGCATTCTGCCAGGTGCAAGTCCCTTCAATACAACCAAGATCCAGCAGTGGGAGATTACATCCGGCAGCTGATGTCCCCACAGTTCCTGCCTGCCAAGCATATCGACGAGGCCTTCAGCTACCTTCAGGCCCAAGCCTCATGACCTCCTCCAACTACTCTGTCAGTACATTGAGGCAACGTAGCTACAGCACAGTACTTGGAACCCAGCAAACTGGTCTGTCTTCAGGAGGGCCATACGCACCAACAACGATGTCGAGGGGCGGCATCGTAGGCTGAACTGAAGGGCAGGCCTCCACTGTGCCCAGTTTTACACAGTGGTTACGCTGCTTCACAGCGAGGCAACCATGGTCAAGATCCAGATGCAGACACTGAAGGCATCCAAGCTACGATGATACCAGCAGAAGAAGGTCAAGACATTCCAAGGGCGGGGCGGGAGGTGAAGGCCGCCACTTTACATGTGTCCAGTTTTACACAGTGGTTGCGCTGCTTCACAGCGAGGCAACCATGGTCAAGATCCAGATGCAGCTACTGAAGGCAGCCAAGCTACGATGATACCAGCAGAAGAAGGTCAAGACATTCCAAGGGCGGGCGGGAGGTGAAGGCCGCCACTTTACATGTGTCCAGTTTTACACAGTGGTTACGCTGCTTCACAGCGAGGCAACCATGGTCAAGATCCAGATGCAGCTACTGAAGGCAGCCAAGCTACGATGATACCAGCAGAAGAAGGTCAAGACATTCCAAGGGCGGGTGTTCAAGCTATGGGAGCGGTACAAGAACGGCAACCTGACGATATCCGGCTTTACTGGCTGCGTACCTTACTGGACCAGCACTACAAACAGCAGGGGGACTGCAACTACAAACCAAAACTTGGTTTTGCCGACTGTCGATGATAATACGTGCATATTTCAAATTAAAACAGGATTTATCAAACATCAGCAAATACAGCTATCGCATAGCCAATTACGTCTTTTCAGAGAGACAAATTTTTATAACAGTGCAGGAAAAAATCATTACCAGTCAGTGTTTGTCCAAGGATGGATTTTCACCACGGACCACTGAGCTTGCCATCCTATCCTTGGAAATAGTTGTTCGTGCTACCCACTGCTACATCTACAGACTCAACCAGTCAGCCAACACCGGCAAACATGGAGTTCAAGTGGTTAAGCCGTCTGCACTAGTAAGCAGGAGGTCGTTGGTTCGAGTTCCACCCGAGTACGCTTTTGAGTTTTCTCACAAGCCGGGGGCAAACACTGAGTATACAGTGTTGTAATAACTCAAATAGCCTCAATGTAGTCTCAAATTGCAAATTTCATTTTAAGTTGTTTGACTTGTTCACAATTTGTTCGTCTTAATAATTCCATCAATTCAGATGTTATTGTTTCCTGTACAGGAGCTCCACAGGGTACGGTTTCAGCACCATTTCTTTTTACTGTGTATACGGCAGACTTTCGCTCCACGGATGTGAGCTGTCCATTTGTAAAATACGCAGATGATACCGCCCTTATTGGTTCAATACAAAAAAACGAGTCTATTTATATTGAGCAAATCGGTAGATTTGTAGAATACTGCAGACGCAACTTCTTGGTATTGAATGTGGCAAAGACAAAAGAAATGTTGGTTGACTTTTGCAAAGTCTATATAGTGGTACCAGACCCGTTAATAATTGATGGATATGAAATAGAAAGTGTTGATGAGTATACACATCTTGGAGTTGTTTTTGAAAATAACTTGGACTGGAGTAATCATGTTGTCATTTGGGGAAGAAACTGAACTCAAGAATGTACTGCCTTAGGAAACTGAATTCGTTTTAATGTCTGAAAGGAACTTAAAATGACATTATTTGTAGTGTATGGACCTACTGTCTGATATATTGGGCTGGTAATGCGGATAAGAAAGTGAAACAGATAATGACATTGTCAAACGTGCTAGTAGGATAATCGGTGTGTGCTTGCCGTCGGTGGACACAGTTTACGGTCATTTGCTATATGGTAAGCTCCAGCTGGTGTGGGGAGATGCTGGTCATCCTCTTCACAGTTGGTTTGAGGTTAAAACTATTCCACGCAGCGGTAGACTGAGACCAATGGCTGCACACACAAACCGATATCCTTCTGTTTTTTACAGGAAGGGCCATAAAGTGTTTTAATGAGAATTTTAAAAGATCATTTTTATCTGAAGGACTGTTTTCTGGTAAGAAATACTTAAAAAATAAGGAGTGCTTATTTGTGTGTATTTTTGGGGCGTTCTTCTTTTAAACTGAGTTGGAAATTATCTTATTTATTTTTGTTTACGGTTATGTGAAATTGTTTGCTTAAATGAGCGACGACAGCAATGTAATTTTCCAGTTTTGGATTTTAACAAAGTTTATCTTATCTTACCTCATCTTAAAATCTTTTCCTGAGTGTATTCTGGTTCGAACTGATAAAGCAATATTTCTTGTGCCTTATCAGCTCCTTCAATGTTACTTTGTTAAAATGAATGAGAAACATGACAGCTGAACGCTGCCATGATCAGAAAAAGTATCAATGCTGGAATTATCGTCGCTTGAGTCTGACATGATGGCACACGCTAACGCTGCTGCATTGCGTACACGTTGACGCGTCGTTACATAACAGTAAACAGTCGCCTGATAAAGGACTCCATCCTATGATGTCAAGATTCTTGGGAATTTCTTCAGACAACTTTTGGTACTCGACGGCTGTTGTTAAGCTTTTGCTCTGAGAAGGGAGTGAAATAGGGTCGTGAAAACTTAGATTTTTAACATACTTCCGTGCATTTTGAAATTATACAGACGTGTTTTCTTGTTATGTGTATGTTTGTAAGTGCTAATGCTTGTTTTACAAAATATCTTCCCAGCACGGTCCATCCTTTTTAAGGTCTTGTGTGTGTCTACGCACCTTTAATGGGTTCCAACCACAACAATGTTGCACATTTTAGAGAAAACCTTCAGGAGACTGGTCCGAAACCATGACTGTCATTGACTGGCACAAAATGTTAGTGTTTTGGATCAAACTGGCTCAAATGATACCTACCACTCCAGGAATGCTGATGTCGGTGATGGTCTCTGGGTACAAGTTTAAAATTGGAAGTAGCTGGTTAGAGCTGTTATCATTTCTTATAACTTTCCCCCACTGAACAATGTAGCCATTCACATTTGGGCTAGGATCCACAGCGTGCCACTGGACCATGGCCGACTTGTTGTGAGGGTAGCGGATCGCACTGACCGAGGTTAACTGCAGCCTGGGAGATGAACCTGACAGTGAAGTGACATAAAATAAATGAGCAGCAGTTATAATGAATATCAGTCAGTCATCGTTTGGTAATCTAAATCAGTCATCTTGCAAAAGTGGCATCAAAGGCATCAACAGGAACCCAAAACTAAAGAAACAATTAGGATTTAATCGTCATCAGCAGTTATTAACCCGATGTTAGAACTGATACCTGTTATGTGACCCCAAATAGGCATCAGGTGTGGAAAATATAAGGTATCAAAGAGGTATTACGACTGATGCCCAATTCCAAGAGTCATAGGAATCTGGGATCCTAGAGTCAACAGAGTCATCATCAGCTACAATTAGGCATCAGGGTCATCAGATCAGGCATAAAAGAATCATTAGATCAGGCATCAAAACGTCATCAGATCAGGCATAAAAACGTCATAAGATCAGGCATTAAACTATTGATAGCAATATGCACTTACTCATTAAAAGGCATCCAAAATGGACCAAAGGCACTAAAAGGTAAAGAATGAAGCAATCTACAGGCATTTAATTGATATTGAGAAGTTCAGCTCTGGCTGCTTCCTTTATTACATGATAGATATTTAAAGCTGCATCAATGGGGGTTATCCCCTCCTGGTGTGCGTTAAATTTGGAGTCGGCTTATTACATGAAATGAGGTGGGCTTGGTCCCAGTGGATGTGGTGGTCTTCCGAGTGGGAATGCTTGACTATGACTACGCCGACTTCTCGTAGTCTCCCTTTCTGCCGTGAGCTTGGTGTTCTTTGAGTCTGGTGGAGAGGTCCCTACCAGTCTCGCCAATATTCACTTAGCCGCATTGGCAAGGGATCTTGTACGCCCCTTGTTGGTGGTGCAGATCTTGTCAGTCTTTGTGGGATGTCAGCATGCCACGGATCTTGATGCCATGATGCCATGCTTACTCAGGATACGCTGAGTAGTGGGAAGTACAACCTAGGTAGGAGAGAGTAACAGAATTAGGGGCCTTATCTAATTGTCTTTGGGTATAGGAGACCCTTCGACCAGGAGGGGATCTAGGTCTTGGGTCTTGATCTGCTGGGGCTGTAGCCGTTTCGTTTAAGTGCCGTAGAGATGTGGTACAGTTCTTTAGTGAGGTGATATGGATGGTCTTGTCTTGGTGTAGAAACTTGATGGCTGACCGATCTTCTCTGGAGATTTTGGGCTTGGGTGTCTTGTGCTTCCGGAGGGCTTGGTTGATCTCGAGACGGATCTCATCAGCAGTGGACTTGCCAAGGCGACGGAGAGTGGGCTCTGTGGCTTAGATAATCTCTTCCGTAGGTAAGGACTGAGGGGCTAGCGCAAAGTTCAGGCCCAGGGCAAGAGATTTCTCCTCGTTGGAAGAGAGGGTGCGTTGACTCATGTTGACGACCGTAGGCTTGGTGAAGGAGTCCTTGGATCGAAGATGGGGCGAAGATACTCCGAAACGTTGAGTATACTCCCAGTTCTTTTCAGAACCACGCGTACTCATAAGAGAAATATATTCCTTCGCAAGGTGCTACCGCAAGCCTTTCCACCTAAATTCCTCAAAGATTATAATAACCTTAAAGATGATGATAAAGAACAAAATAAAGACTTTTAAATCAACTTTGAGTCTTAAAATTGCTAGAAATCAGAAGCAATTTAGTAATTGTAGAGCTTACAACCTAGATACCAGTAAACAGAATGTAATTTCAACAAGATGTAGATGTTTCTTATGGGGATGTTTAAATTGTTAAATGCAGAAGAAGTTGATCCAAAGGGATTTCTTTTGGGGGTGGGGATTACTCAGCTGAATTCTTCTTTGATGGACATCTAGCGCTGTAGCAGGCACTGTTAATAATTCGCGTCACTTCTGCATTTTTCAATTAGGGTGATGTTGCAATCAATTGCCAGTTGGTGGATGAAGCCTGAAAGAGGAATAAACACAAATAAGCAAAAGAGTTCTGGAAGTTTTCTTAAAATATACACAGAACCTTACAAAAACCCTGTTTTGAATTTTATTGCATTATTGTCTTTTGTGTTCTAGAAACAAGTCCCATGTGTTGAGATTGTCAAAACTGGGTCTACATTTCACAGTTTACATGACAGAACAAATAAGATTTTTCCATCAGAAATGCAATGGCAAATGATCACTAAGATGGAAGCATTCTAACGAAAGACAAGGTGACGACCCTGTTTAGAATGGGGTGCAAACCGATTCTAGTTTATGAAACACAAACCATAATACTCTTTGAAGCTCAGGATAGCTACTTCGGGAAGAGCTGAGCGCCTGTCATCTTTGCCTTTGTGCCGGCCTTAGCAACATGATCATTGCCAACTCTTCCCGAGAGAAGAGAGCCAAGAGGAGGTGCCTCAAGACGACCTTTAGTCCATAATTTCATTTGATGTCAAGGAACCCTTTGTAGAATCCAGCTGTTTGGTTGTCAGGTATACTCTGGATGAAACTCTACCTTCGCAGTGCCAGGGTGCAGATGAAAAACATAATTAAACATAGTATTACAAAAATCAGTATGAAAAAGTTGAATGAAGGCTCTTGAATAAGCTTTATTTTGTTCTCCAGGCTTTTTTACCCTCATCAGTTTCCCACATTTATCCACACAACTGGAAATTAATTTTAAAAAGGGGTGAACTCCAAACCACATAAGAGATTTTACAATTTGTTTGAATGGCATTTAGGGAGAGTAAAAGAAGGAAATCATTGCATGTTTAAAATACTGCATGCCTGCATATTAGCTAGTTTCTGAACAAAGTCTGAGAAATGTTGAACACGGCGGGAAAAACTAAGTAAATAGAACACAAGAACTACCAAACACAATCACAAGTACATGGGTAATTCCAGAAATTAGGGGTCCAAAAATGTGACATTTTCGTGTCCGTTATATCTGACCTTTGTTATTTGACATGGAAATACTACCAGAACTGATTTCAAACTATTACTATTTGTTTGGCAAGTACTCTGCATTAATTCATCACTGTTTGAAATTGTTCTAAAAATGTGACCGGGACATAAAAAAATGGACGCCTAATTCTGGAATTACCCACATACATCAGTTTCTCTGCACCAATGCCATCTACCGGTATCAGCTTTGGAACTTGAGGGTATGGGAAGCCTCCTCTTTGACTCGGGATACCCCCTCTGGCACCAATGTTGGCACGTATCATAAATTTGAATGTGCATGTCCAAAAGCTCTAAGAATTTTGAATTCTACTTACTGTATGCAAATGTAGGTGATGGGTAATTGATGGACATACAAGGGCAAAAACTAGATGTCCATTATCAGCCTTAGTCACCTAAAATTGCATACCTACCATCCTACCATAGTAACTTCTCCCTCCAAGAACCCTTATTGGTCCTCCATAAATATGACCCTCCTTGGTGTCACATCTGTAATAAATAATGAGATACAAGCAAATTTTAAAGAATCTTCAGACTAATACAAGGCACAACATATATCCTTTTCATCAGGCTTTAACTCAACTAGGTACCAAATGGTAACAGCATTTCTGATCAAATTCAGCCTTGTTACACAGTATGTACAGTCTGTTTATGAGATTTGTATGTTTGTAAGATTTATGCAGTTTTGGTTTTCAATAGAACTGTTGAATAACAAGAAGACAGGAGGAAATAAGTTGTTCAGCTAAACAGTTTCATGCCTATACCATTCCTATGGTTTATAAATAATACATGTTTTACATAATGGATGCTTTACATTATCCCTGGGTAGAGCAGTCTGTGGATAGCAGTCAAAATATGTCTACCTAACCAGGCCCTGATTGAAAAGGTCCTGAGATGTAGAACTTATTGATGAGACTGAATTCTCACTCAGTCCAGCTCCAGAGTTGGATGGTGTTGCTGCGAACATCTCTTCCAGCTGACAGTTTTTCTTCCTCTCCTCCTCCAGCTCTCTCCTCAACTGTGTGTTTTCCTCCTGGCATTCTTGATAGGCCTGGTAAAGGTAATGGTTACCGGAAGTTGAGTGAAATAGCCGTTGGGGTAGGTGGGCGTTGGCTGGGGCAATGGTGCCTACTATTTGTCATTCATCTGCATATGAAATAAATATAAGGAAAACTTTGTGTAACTTCGTCCCACTCTATATGCAAGCTGTGCTAAACTCACACAGCCTACTTAGACAACTCAAAAACTTGTTTTGAGTGGACCTCAACAGGAATGTTCTAAAGTACAGATTCACAACTAGACCACATTAAACACGTTTTCATAACCACGACTTGACAATGTAAATGTCAATTGACCTGCCTGTGGTGAATGCCACTGTAGACATTGCTCAGCAATTGCCTAGCTGATTTGCCTTGTGCATTTTTTATCTGGGAAAGCTGTATAAACACAAAGAAGAGATAAAACATAAAGATTTTGTTAAGTCTGTCTAGTCAAGCTGAATGAAAATGGGGAAAAAAGAATTGTGAAACCTACATGTAGCGTAATGAGGATTAAACAGAAATACAAAAATTACCCACTCAATGCAAGAAAATTATTTTTGCTTAAGCCCAACTAATCATATTTCTTGCACTTGAAAAATTGATAATCTTACTACTGGTTGGTTGTGGTTTGGAAGCCAAACTTTCAAATATCCTCTCACACATTTTCTTACTTGCATCCAACTTTGAGGTGGTCATTTTGCTTCAGTGGAAACCCAGATGATGAGTTAGCCTTCTCAGTGGTCTGGGCTGCCTTGAGGGCGATACAAATGGCCCCATCAATCTGCATTCACACTTTTTGCAAGGCATCTTAAAGCTTCTCTTAAGAGTATAAAAATAAAAATTGTCAAATTATATTACTAATAAATGTATATACATTTAATATGCCACACTTGTTTACTGTTTTAGCTTTTACTATTATAACTTTGGACTGTAAATAAATATGATTGGTCAATACGGGATGAATGAGCTTCAGATCATAATTCTGATTGGTAATTTCTGATTGGCCCAATCCATGAAGGGCCTACATGTAGCTCATCCCTCAACAAGGCCTTTGGTTGTGGTTTGGCAGTGCTAAAATACGACAAAACCAGAGTGCAAAGTGTCTACTTCACGAACTCAAAGTCACTACTCCGTGCAACTGTGAGCCAATGTAGTTTACACGGAGTCGAAATGCTATAGGCTTTAACTCAAACTTGAGAGATAAATGACAGCTTGAACAATGCTTTCCCATCAAATTCTCCCGTTAGAGCAAGCTTGAGGTATCTATAGCTCTTGAAAATGCTTATGCGTGAGATTCAAAGCATGAGACTGCATTTTCTGGAAAAAAATGAGATTTTTACTCACCAATCTCTCGCTTCCACCCAACGACAATCGTACCATTTGTGTTTTTCCATAGAGCTAAAAACTTGAGCACTAATTTCTCATTCATTGAGAAGCAGGCACAAAGATTTTAAAAGAGCCACAGCCGGAATTATTTTTTTTTTAAACAACCATATGAACATGTATATTTGACCATTCCAGTTTCAATGCGTCTGTATAGTACTGTATGCCCAGTTAATTTGACAGTTCGGTAAAACTTTACCATGTTAGAATTATGTGATACAATTCTAATACTAAAGCCAAACACGTTTGTTGTTTAGTGTAAATATATATAGCACTGCTTGTGTGAGGATATGTATGATGTTAGGTCAAACATACATGGCAAACTATGGTGACAGAAAGCATCCTTTATCGTGATTACAAAACATCTTTTTTCAGTTTATGACTCAATGAGGTCCGTCAAATTTAGTGTGAATTAACATAATTAATATTGCAGGAGTCCTGTCCTAAAATGAGAATGAAAGATCAATTTTTTTTGTTTATTTTTATTTATTGTTTTCATTTGCAGGTTAAAAATTGCTCTTCATGACAATACTGTGGACTCTCTCCCAAACAACCGCTCTTCTCTGAGTTATCAGCAAGAGGCAATGAGTACCAACAACAGAGTATACATTTGTGAAGATGGTAAGAATTAAGTTTTTGTTATATTACATCCCAACTAAAAGAAAAAAGAAAACCTGATATGCAAACACACTTACTACTCTCGAGAATTGTTTAAAAAGAGTCTTCCTTCTAGGTCACCCAACCACAATTTTGATGCATGTATTAATATCTTAAATGTGAAACATATGTGTATATAGACAGTTGGGGCAAAACGTTTACATACACTTGGTAGAAAAACAATTTTCTTCACGTTTTCGGTGTTTGAAAGAGTTTTGTCAATTTTTTTCTTCTCAATTGAATATTCACAGTGTGTACTTCAATTGAACATACTCAGAGATTTCTAAACGGAATGCATTACTGGCATTAACATTTGCACTCAGGCATAAATTGTCTGGAGAGTGTTTAAATGATTTATTACAGCTCATTGAATTGCACTCTCCTTTGCAAAACTCACGTGACACCTCACTGTATTTGCTCATAAATAATCTAAATGGGCTGAAACTTTTGTCCCTTAGGTGTCACAGATTTTCAGTACATGTACATGTACCAAATCTATAGTAGCACACTTTCTCGAAATCCCCTTATTGGATCAATTGAATGACATGTTCAAACTATCAAGATCTGCTTCACAGGTTCCAGACTGAAACCAAATCCTCCAGTGCACTTTTTGACACATACGATGAGTCACTATACCAAAAGCATTTCTCTGATTTTATCTTCACTTTATCAGAGGCTACAAGCAATGGCTACTGTTTGACATGCACAAGGGTTTATCCACAACAAACACAGGGCTAGGGTTCCCCTCGTTTTCTCTGTTTTCTCAAAATGACGCAATCTACATTCAGCATGTTCAGAATTGGCATCTTGGCATGAACAGAAAAAAAAAGCTTTTTAGCTTGTTGTAGTTGAGCTCCGAAGACAAATGACTCCGCGTTCGATGTGGATGCTTCCGTATTTATTTGAACAGATAATATCAGAGAAAACATGTTTTTCTTTGAGTTGCTCTTTAATATGCACTAGCTCTTAAACTTGCCTGATGTACTGTACAGACTTTTGGACCACTGTGCATTTGAGTGAAAATGTACAGTTGTTTTGCCTTAGAGATTCTTGATAGGGAGTTATGGAAATTGGTCCATGGTGCCAAAAAGCCTGTGTGTCAGATTGTAAATGCAGTCACACTGTGACATGCTGCGCATTCCAGAGTTAGGCGACAGACTAATGCCTAATTTAAAGGCTGCATTTCTGATGGCGTGGCACAAAACATCAAAGTGCTGTTCAAATCGAGCCCAAGATTTTGCTCGGGAAACTGAAGAGAAGCAAACATGAAGAATACCGCAACGCAGTTACTCGTACTAGCACAGAGACTGTTGGTACATCAGGTTTCTATCTGGTTTCTCCCTTTTAGGAGTGCGGGTCAATAACAGGCTTGTTTGCAGCTCTCAGTTCATTGCTCTGAGGAGCAGGGATTGCTGGATGATGGAAGTTAAGCAAGAGATGAGATATTCCTCAAACGTGCTTGAGGGTGTTTTCATCCGTGCCACTGTGGAAGTAAAAGATCGAGATGTTTTGCTCTTATAGATGGCAAAAATGTATGTTGTGCAGTTTGATGAGGTTGGAGCGTGCTCTAATAAACTGACTGACATATCTCCTTCCTTTCCAATTGGTCCAGAGCAAGGTCGATCAATTAGGATGTGCAGTTGTCATTAATATCAGGTGGCAATGACATTACGTTTTTAGTACAGGTAAAATCAAATGGCTCTTTGAAATGAAATCCATATATTAGATGTAAGAGATCTTTTATAAAGGATGCATGAACAGTTCTAGTGTAGGGTTGTGAGAAAAAAGGCCATCCAAATTTAAACAGATTATTGATCATATCAATAAGTTGAGGTGCGTGAACTAACGACAGACAGCACAGTCTGTTCTCTGGTGCAGTTGACAATTACAGTAGTACCGGCTTGTGCACATATGTACCACATGTATGTGCATTGCATTGCATTGAGCAACTTGCATGCATAATAACAGATTTGATGTGAAGTGTTATTACATGTATGTAATTATGTATTAGAACTTCATTTTTTTATCCAGCGATGAAAACATTAATTCAATATGCAAAGCAAAAAATTGAGACTCTCTTCGTGTTATCACCTGTGCATTTTTAGAATACGTTATTAAAACACCATCTAAGCTCAATTCCCCTGAGTTATGGATACTTTGATTTGTTTCCAAATATGGATGCTTTCTCAGCAGTCTTTGTGTCATGATAAATAAAGGTTAAGATGTGAGTCTGTAAATCTTGTGTAAGTCTTTAATTTCAGGTTTGCCTGTAATAAAAATCCCCAATTTGACGGCCATGCCTGATGTATTGAATCTCAATTTTGTTTTTGCACAATTTTTATCAAATGTAAATGTCACGTACATACATGTATGCCATTGTATCCATCCATTATATTTCAACTGTAAAGTGTTTATGTAATTTCAAAGTCCACTAATGCCTCTTTGATGACAAAAACTCACATTTTTTGAGGACTTGGTGCCTCTTTCTGAGAGCATTTCTCTCTTATGTAATCCATTGTGATGACTGTGATGCTGGTTTTTGATGAGCACTGATGCCTCATGATGACTGCTGTTTCACAAATCCTGTTTGATGCCTTATGATGGCATGGTTAATGCTACGAGATGACTGTTGATGCCTTATGATAACCTTTTGATGACTTTTCAGTTCGTGTGCTGACGACCCGTAATGCCTATAATGATGACTGAATGATGCCCAATTGTGCTAATGATGTCTAAATTATGACTAATTTTTCTAATAGGGGATCGTTATAATGACTATGACCTGGCAATCAAAATTAGAAGTGTATAATGCTGTGCCACGTATATGCTCTTGAAAGTGCTACAAAGGCAGTAATTGCTTCAATAGACGACAGCAGCACCGATAATCCACCAAATGCAGCCAACCTACTCAAGCATGGCTTTTTATCGATGTATGGTGATAGATAGAAGTGACATTAAATTTTGGTTCTTTTGGGAAGCAACCAAAATGAAAAGTCCCACAAAATCACTTTTCTTACATTTTATCTCAAACCAAACAAAATGTGCCCAACGGGGCAAGGTCTCCACCAATCCAACAATGGGGAGTAATCAAATTGGGACCTTGCTTCGTCATTAGTTCTATTTCCATATGAATTTCAGGAACTTTAAGCACACTCCAGAGATATCATTGGCTCGGGATTCAAATGAAAACTGCACTCACCTTGACGTAGACAATTTTGAGAATCATCTCTAAAAATTTCTTGACAAACTACGAGAAAGGAATGAATAAAAGGCAAACACAAATCATGAAATATCCTTTCAATGGGGAGACAATAATTCTTTCAGATTTTAAAGGACTTTTTAACAATTCTGTTCTCGAGAATTTCACCGTAAAAACACTCTCAATAGAAAGCCATGAGAAAAAGACACTACTAAAAGACACACAACACAAACAAACCATTTTCTCTTTATATACTGAATAATTAAACAGTGTTAATAACAGTTCAAGACTGTGACACAAAATAGTCAAACGCAAATTACACAGAAGAAATTTGCAACAGCAGAAATCCTACAACAAAGACGCTAGAGTGACAACAGACCCAAATTCCCCCCTCTCTGGGATGTGTCACATCAATTTAACTACAAGCCCTCGCGCCAGGCAAACCTCATCAAACGCCTCAAGCTTACCACGCTAAAGAATGTTCAATTTTTGCCCAAAACCAAGTCATTAATTATGTTTTGAGCTTTCGAGTCTGTGCCTCTTGATGACTTTCTGCCAATTCTGAATGAAAAATCCCACAAGATTGTTAGTTGTTTCTGTACCAAAAGGGGCCTTTCAAATTCAAAAATGCACCACTTTTGGACAGTTATGGGCCGAAATGCTATGATGCATCGTATACGATGAACTCCTACAAAGCAATTGCGATTCTACACATACAATTTCACATTATTAGTTCTGTTCCTTTTTCTTTACGTTATAGTTTGTTTCTTTTACTTGTCAATTTGTCTAAAATATACCTTTTATTCAACCGCAATTTTAAGTTTTCCAAAAACAACGCCGGAAAGCAAAAGCACTTGGAATATGCAAATACACAACTATGAACCAATTCACACAACAGTGGCTAAATCTTGTTGCGCCCCTCCCACTAGCCCCATGTCAATGTTGGGTCTCAATGCGCGATCTGCGCTCCAGCTCAAGATGACATTTACCAGGGAAGTGGGGGACCTGCAAAGGGTGAGGCTAAAAAAACGTGTCCCACAATTTTGTCCTGGGCTGTAGCTTCCATGAGTTATACACAGTTTAAAAACTGAAAGACTGGACACGACTAATGCCCAAGCATGGGCGAGAGCATTGTCAGCGTCAAGTCTTCCGAGTCCGTTTTAAACGTTATTAAGACCGAAGCCAAGCACATATTTATTCCCATTCATTGATACCTTTTCAGTCGGAGAGTCAAAAAAAAGTCGATATATGATAGATTTCCGGCGATTTTGTGCTACAATTTTACTTTCAGTTTCCAAAACACACCCGTCCATTTTATGGAATATTCCTTGTGAAAATTGTCCAATTGGCATGCTCGTGGCGAGCCGCTTACACACAGAGATACCGTGCACGATATAAGGCCGATGGGTACCCCCCCATGTCCAATCCCTAAACACACTCTAGACTATTGTTACCCAACACATCCCCCTAAAAGTCTGTAAATATTTTTAAGGCATTTAATGACGGACCCACTACGGACCCTGTAGCATTTAGTCAAGATCATCAATGTGATCCTTGAAATATGGTAAATGAAGGCATCAGTATCAGGCTTTGAAAGGCACCCACTCGTCGTTGGTTTAGCAATATTATTGTCATGTCACGTGCATTATATAACCCTGCTTATATGACCCTGCTTGCCTTGACTAAAGGCTAAAGATATATACTTCTGTTCGCGTACCAGAGGGGTTGCCACCAATAAATAACTTGAACCTACCATACCGATACTTGAACTTCACTGGCTGAATATTATAGCAGGCGCCAAATGTTCCTTGAACCTTCAAACAGGAGTGAATCAAAAGGAACTCCATGAGATGCCACAAGTCTTGAAGTGAAATGACAATTCAGGGGGCAGGACTATTTTTTTATTACTTTTATTTATTATTTAATTTTTTATTATAATTATTTTATTATTATTTTTTTTATTTATTTTCAATTTTTCCAGCAGCCAAAATATGTATAAAAAGCACTGGTAAATGGCACCCTGTTTGCAGTGGTGTCAGGGAGGGCAAAGAAGTCGACAAACTTTGGATTATAGTCAACTTACCTCATATGTAACTTCGCAGTCTCCCCGGGCTAGATCAAGATCTTCGTTATCTAGATTAACTTCTCCATTTCTTATCTGCTCCAAATTTAAATAAGACTAGATTTAACTTTTATAGTATGTCACAGGAGAACAGAATCTCCCGGTGATTAATAAGCTATACATATCCTCTTTTAGCGCCAGACTGTGTGTTCCACCTGTACTTGTAGGACAGAAAAGCTGGGGGGGTATAGGTCCTCAGCAACAACTAACCTTTCATGATGGAAGACAGTGTTAATTCCAAGATGCTGTATTTTCATGCAAAGTGGCGATTTCCGTACCCTTTCCTACTTTTTGCTTCATTTCGCTTATGGCGCAAGTAGCCTTGTGGTTACAGAGTCGGGACGGGTGCTGATTACAATGTGTGACCTTGTATATTACTGAGTGAAATCACTTTACCCCCACTTGCTTCCCTCTGCCAATTGGTACAAATGATTATGTACCCTTGAGGGCAGAAATAGTTCTGAAATGCCAGCATCGAGCTGTAGCTCCCTTGCTAAGAAGGTCCTTTAGATGTTCATGGGTCAGTTGATGATCAGATAAATATATTGTGTTCCTTGATCAGTTTCAGGACAAATGTACATTAGTCGATATAATGATATTACTTCCGATTTTGTTTTAATTTTTACATTTTCATCAGGGAAAAGCAAGTGCCCCGTTGCCCCCCCCCCACGTGAATGCCAAACCTAAACCTCAAGTGTCTCAATTGTGATCTATTAGGACGCCATTGGGTAGGTATAAATGGATCAATCTACAGCTGGGGTGGGGTGCTGGGCCTTTTGTTATTCTTTCATCTTGGCAAGAATGGTGCCATTTAGTATGCGATTACGTCCATTCCTATCCATGTATGTCCCACAATACAAAGTTCAACAGTAAAGTATTCCTTCAAGGTCATGAACTTCTGGTCTGAGGAGTGCTGAATGTCCACAATAGTCCATTGCTCTTTGCTGCACATAGCAAAGACAACAGCATAATAAACAGACTGTATTCATATGTCGGCCATCTTGAATTGAAAGTGAGGTACAACATTTAATTTGGGGAACCCGAGAGTAACACTATCAATGACGCAGTACAAGTCCGTTTAATTCATGCTGGTTTTTGTATAGAAAAATCTAACATATGTAATAAATTATACCTAAATGTTTTAAGACACATTAAACAAACTGAAACCGAACTTTGGAAACCACTACAGTTTAGCACCAACCCATTTAACAGATTACACCAAATATGATAGATTCAGGGAACAATATAAAATTGGCTTCCCATGAATAAGGTCTAATGTTTAGTACTCACACGTAGACGACTTGAATTATTCATGATTTGGGCATTAGTTGGTTGTCTTTTACATCGAGGATGAGTCAGAGTTACCAAGTAGAAATGAACATTAGGAATCCATCCTGCCAAAACAGGCAAAAGTCACATATCGTGGTAAATTCAGAAACAAATTCACAGGAATTTCAGAGAGAAATTTAACCTTGCTGATCAGTTCAGAAATGCGTTAAGAAGGTCACTCAATTTTATTAAACTAGCAAATAACATCAACATTTATTAAACACTCTGAGGGACCTGTCTCTTGAAAACTGAAGGGAACCTGATCATCAGGTAACACTAATGACACTAATGGCATATTGAATAATTAACTGTATTTTCCGGCCAGCTGCATAGCCAGGGTTTTATTTTCCCTGCAATATAACTCATCTGCCCTTTAAGCAACCACTGTCCCAATTTTGCATTGTGAGAGCAGATGGAATTCCTTTTTCATGGGGGAAATTATAATGAAGTCATGTTTACTGGGCCAATGGTTGGGATGGTTTAACCCTCTTATCAGTGTGCTACATAATTCTACATGGTGTAGGCCCATGTATGGCTAAAAAAATTCTCCCATCCCTAAATCAGCACATCTTCATGTAGTTCAACTGAAAATAGGAAAAGTGTCCAAGAAAACTGATGATTTTGCAAACAAAAGCGTTCACTGAGATCACTCAGTTCACTGAGACTTGAAAGAGGAAAACTAACAGTTGAAAAAGTTGTTTCAACAATTAATTTGGCAACTGAACAGTGGTGTACTATATACAGCGTGGGGGCAACGAATTCTTTCTTTCTTTTTTTTTTTTACAAAGAATACTTCATAGGTGAGTGGTGTGGCGAAACAGGGTAGAGGTATACTTGTATCAAGATCGAGGCTACCAATAATTCATGCGCGTTCAGATTATGCATTATGCATGGCGCGGCAGCAAGTGCACAGTATCTGAGGTCTGGCCCATTGTTGGGGGTACTTTGTGAGCTGGTGGCGATTTGTTGAGAGCCAGCTGATGTGCCAGGTGACAACTGCAGGAGATCGGGAGAACTCCAGTACGATCGGTCAGTATAGATTTAGCATGTTCTCTGTTATTTGGAACTGTCAGTTATTAAGATCTCATTTATGATTTGAGTTGGATTGTTGAGAGACAATTTGGACTATTTAAGAAGTATTGGATTATATTAGTGATAACCGGGTGATCTAGTCATTGGGAATCAGCGAAGATGAGACTTTAAGGATTGCCGCAGTGCCGCTTGCGCCATGTGTATTGGCGTAGCTGCGTATGAGTGCAGCCCTGGTCTATGAGCTTGCTCTCCCCGCTGAGGCTTACTGGGCATACAGGATCCAATGAGGACTATTATAATCACCCCGCTATTCTGTGTACAAGAGTAATGTGAAGTGTGTAAGGATTACTTATAAGTTTGTGGTGCATGCAGATGACATGAGGATCACTTAGGCCTATCATAAGTTTGTAGTGCAGTTGACCACGTGAGGATAATCACAAGTGAGGAATACAGCTGGGGCTGCAACTGAGGACTCTTTGGGAAGGTTATAAATTCATTGGTTCTTCTAAGGATCTGCCAATGCAATTGCACTCTTACATACTTTTGCGGGATTTTACCTGACACAGTTTCCCAAGATAACCTGAGCTTGAAGGAAAACAAACGTCGGTTAGCCCTGGCCGTCAAACTGCTGTCCTTAATGACCGGTATAGGTTCTGCAATGCAAAACGTGAGATTTAACAATAGTTAACAGGTCTATACAGGTCAAGTAAGTGGGAGGTCAAGGGTATGGATCCCACTCAAGCAAGCTTTTCAAGTGTGTCAAGCAATTTCTCAGAAAGCAGTGAACATATACAGCCATTGATTTTGGTGGACAAAACCCAAATAAAAAAAGGGCCACGACATATTCTAAATTTTCATTTCTCCTCTTCAAAGGTATTTTGATGACTTAATGCAATGTCATATTGAAATTTTTTATTGAGCACAAATATGATGTCAATTTGAGGAAAAATCCTCAATGTTATAGCCAAAAGTACCAGAACTTACCAGAAGGTTTTAATCAACATAACAATTTCAAAAAGGGATGACCAAAAGTGTTCATAAACATAAGAGAAGTAAAAAAAACTGCATAAAATACGTTCCCAAAGTTAAGTTTATGTAATGGTTTTCAAATGATACAATTTAAACTTCGAAAGGAACTACTAAAATCTTGAATGAACTAAACCTCTGTAACAAAATATTCACCGAGCATTTTCATATCGCTAGATGGGCTTGCTCCAAACTCGCTGACTAATGCAATCTGGAAGAACTTGGCACACACATCTTCCAAATCCATGACGAATGTCTGGTTCTGTAACAGGATCAATCCAATTAACATCAAGTGAATTCATTCATTACTTCAGCTACGTGTTCCGTGTTTGGAAGCACGATTCTACATGTAGTCCTTCCGCCTGGATCCCTGTAATGGATCCACTGTGGAAAGTACAAGTACAAGTAAAAGTGTTTCTCCCTCTCGTGCAGCTAACACTTTAGAATTAATTTCCTGTTACTTACCCTTTAGCCCACGTCTTGCAAAGCTTCAAGAGCGTAAATCCATATCTTGTACATGCCCGGACTTACAGTTGATTGTTAAGTTACCAAATTTATCAGAGCACAAATAGCTCAATGCCCATACACCTCCAATTAAAAAAAATTGTGACCTTTTTATGTACTGGACTGAACAACTATTATAAAGGACAAGGCTGACTTCATTTTTTTGATCATCTTAAAGTAAGAAGCAGCACTACTTTAACTCAATTTCTAAACTTTCCTTTGCTGTTTTTCACTCTGTTGAAAAGAATGTTTTTGTAAGATATGTTGACCTTGAAGCCTTCAGCGTCTTTGAATCTAGACATGTCAAAGAAACACATGACCGCACGGTATCAGGTTTTAGCAACTGTATGCCATCCGTTGTAAACTACGGTAGGCCTTTTTTCACCTAAAATAACCAATTTGAATTCCTTTATCAAATGGCACAATGGCATTTTGCTGCATGAACTGTTTCCATTTTAGCACTAATTTAGAAAGATCGTGGATTCCATTTGTAATCAGCGCCTACGCAGTGGCATAATGTCTGAGGGAGGCACCTGGGGGTGCACACGTTTTCAAGAGGGTACCATAAGAAAATAAGCCGCAGGTGCATTTTGAAGGAGATTATTCACAGCTTTCAAATGGGAGGGTGGGGCATCTAGGGGTACGGGCATCCGTGGGGGGTTTCCCCTCCCCCCCCCGTAGTTGCGCTAACGAGCGAGTTGGGCATCGTTATATGTTAAAAAGCAGCACGCCATTTCTTGTTCCTGTATTGAGCGGCTAGCCTTACAGTCTTAACACTGCAATTAATATAAGTTCCAGTTCATTGTTTCCATACTTACTTCTGTCTGTATTTCATAACTCCACTCGTCATGGTGGGCCCTGTAGCGGATAATGCTCACCAGCTCTTGGTCCCAATGGTGACAAGTTGTGCAGTTGGCACGATGCCACCTCAGTGACAAATGATTGTCAGCCAACTGCGGTTTACCAAGTACAGGTTTCTCTAGCAACGAATCTAACAACAAAATGAAAAGAGACCGGAGGAAATCACGCTAATGATCAGTATGAATGTTGTCCACTTTCACAAACTTCATACTATTTTTGACAAATTGTATTGCAGAAGTCTTCCAGTCACAAGTGACAAAGCAGAAGGACCAAGCAACTCCACTGACACCGATGATTTCCCCATGTTTGGTTGCGAGTGTTATTTGTATTTTTCATGCAAAGGATGTTTTTGTGCAATTTATCAAACACCTAATAGTTTCAGGTGACAAGAATATAGAATAAGAATAACATGATCGTTCATCTTACAAAATTAATAGGCCTATAATCAAAGTGCGTCAAATAAAGTTCCATACAAGGGTATCAGGCCCCCCCCCATCTCAGATCAGATGGACAGGCTTACAGGGCTGATTATTTTACTGTAACTAGATACTGACCATCACTGTTATAATTTTTTTACAGTTTCTAGCCATAAGAAATGAAGCAAGGATGATTAATAGCAGGACAGAACTCAACTGTGGTGTTGAAAATGGCTTACGCTTGGACACCCATCACTGTGCTTAGAATTTCACACTAGCACAGCACATCAAAGTGTTATGGGGCTGACATGTTTGCCAAGGACAACAATACCTGGCTTCAATTAAGAAATAGCAAGTACACACCTTACATTTTGAGGATGGGATTGTTTAAATGTTTAAAATTAGGGGGAAAAGGGGTGTGTTCAAACATTTCTTCCAAACGTATAAATAGAACAATTTTTAAAAATTGTTCCTTGTTCTTACTATTTTTTTTAATAACGGGAACATCTGTTTATACTGGGTATGGAGGTTGCTATGTTTTATATTTCTGGTGTGCCACCACAGCAAAGATCACTGCTCACGTACTTCATCTCCGGTACGTGACTGACTGCTGGCTTCAAGTTACATAGCGTGTGAATATGGTGCCAGAAATTTAGCAAATTCAACTTAGATTCCCACCCTAACTGCTCATATTCTATTCCAAGAAAACGAAAAAAAAAACCGGACTCGTTTTCTGTCGTAGATGGAGAACGCATGATTCCACGAAGCTTTTAAATCTTTAATATCTTTCGTGGAATTTTGCAGCCGACAATTTTTTACCTGCTACAGCCTTATTATATTAAAATGTACACTTTCCATAAGATTCATTTCAATCATTTTAAATTAAACCTCCTCGGCAAACTAGTGAAATTCGAAGTATTTGGGATCAACACAGCCAACAACGTATAGCATCAAAATGAAAAGTACAAACAAAAGAAAATCACCATAAAAGCCTAATCATTTTGATCAGTTGATTTATTCACAACTTTTCCAAAAACATATGAGAATGCTATATTATACAATATATTTCGTTTCAGACTCAAAGCAAACTCTCCAACAAGGAGGTAACGTAGCGGGGGATTATGGCAACTTAAAGGGATCAATGAGTACAACTGCAAGGGGAGGCGTTTTTAAACCATGATTCCAATGTGTGTGGAGTGCAGCATGCTTGACCAGTTCTTATGTACATGTACCATCTTGCTCGGCCCCTGGCATCTAGTTTAGCCACTTCTTACTCAAACTTCAATTTTTTATAACACTCTGGGGCCTGCACCGTCACGAAGCAAGATTTGCTCAATCTACAGCAATCGAGTTCAAGAAACTGATCACTTCCACCAAGCCTCCACAGACTTATGAAACTGTGGGTGTGAAAACAAATGGGGGGGGGTTATCCACAGTTGCAAAGACAAGACAGAGCTAGGGGGCGTCCTGTTCACGTGCCCAGCTCACACATTATAATATTACAATGTTCACAGGAATTCGTCGCATGGGTGCATAAAGTTGTGCATGAACATGGTTAGTTCCCATTAAACTGTTGTTTATTCTGCAAAGAACAAGCACTCTCTTATTCCCACTCTAGGTGGACACTGACCGTACGTGCAAACAAGTTTAGCCCACTGATAGAGCTCGATGCTTTTGCCATAAAACCTCAAATGTGAGGTTGTTTCAGCAAGTCCTTTTGGGCGACATGGTGTACGCCAGGGCCTGTCATATATCATGTCTAGCAGGCTGGCGGCTCTCTCTCTCTCTCTCTCTGATGTGTTCAGACAGAGTCACTGACAGGCGGTTGGGAGGGAGGATGCCTGTAGCTTGGCAGTCGATGGTTGACCAAGGCTTGGTCTGTAGCCCCCCCCCCCACTGAAAAAACTGTAGTCAGGGGAAATCAATTTATACATGTACATAAAACTTTCCTGTCAGTGCTCCAAAGAGGGCGCTGTCATTACAGTTGTCTTGTTTGGTGCGTGCGTTACAAAAAGCTTTGTAAATGTGCTCATATGACTGTACTCTTGAATGGATATGGCGGACGACGCGCCGATACAAGAAAGGCAATGTTAAATCAATTTTCTTGTTACTTCATTGATTTCTCAGTGACGTAAGTTTTTCACAAACAAAAAATTCAGGGGAAATAAAAGTACTCTGCCTTACTCAGACCACGGACCATAAATGGTCCGTGGTCTGACCTCTCTCTGTGGATTTTATTAGTTGCAGGGGCGAGAAGACACCTACGGAGCAATCCATTAAAAAAGAGCAGATTTTGTTATACTGATATAAAGAACGTCATATCCGGTAGAGACCGTGCATGACTTCAAAATAGTTTGGTTACGTAACTGCTTCGCAGGGTTTTAACCTTCAAATAATCTCATGCTTTTCCTGATACACGAGGATGCTGCTGTTATGTAATTCAGGGAGAATGTGCATTGGCGTAAAAATTTTAAGAGCACCATGTAGGCCTACCCCTAAAACGTTAAAAATAAAATTGAACATGTTAAACGGATGCAAAGCTACATTTTAAAAGAAATGTATTAAGTACAATTATACTGCATGGGGTTCTAAAAAGTGGCAATTTCGTCAGCCTG
Organism: Acanthaster planci; assembly: GCF_054643075.1. NCBI lineage: Eukaryota > Metazoa > Echinodermata > Asteroidea > Valvatida > Acanthasteridae > Acanthaster > Acanthaster planci. Next base: position 23,245,078 of record NC_141777.1, read on the forward strand.
GTGTACACGAAGGCAAAATCCACTATTAATCATGGAGGGAGTTTACACTGCACCAGTGGAACAATAAACGGTGTGACAAACGACAAATAAATCAGTTTCATTGTGTGTTGGAAACTTGGTTTTGTGTAGAACACGTTGAAAAAATCGGAGAGATTTACGAAACAGGAATTAAGCCTTGAATGCAATGGTGCATCATTTAGTATTGAAGGAAAAGTACTGAGATGTAGTTGTTCACGTGATGCCTATGAAGCCAAAAAGCGAAAGCTTGTTTATATTATTTGCATGTCTGTTTTGCTGGTTTTGTCAGACAAAACGCCTATACAGGCATCTTTATTAATCTTTATCACTCTTTCTAAACCTAGGCCCCATTTCAACAGTAAAGAGACGGAAACATACTTTTTATCATCAAGGTTAGACTGGTGGTAAGGTTGCTCCATATTGCCTACTCTGCCGTGGGTCTATTTCATTGTAAATCTTTCTAACTATAACTTTTAATTTAAAAAAAACATTTTGGTTTACCTGAACCTCTTGTTAAGTTGTCACATGATGCCCAGCAGTCCACTGTTTTCTGTAATTTAAAGTCAAATGCTTGATTTAAAGGAAAGCGAATTTAAAGCCTGATGTTAATCTCACTAACAACGACAATCATTTAAAAACTTCAGTACACTTGAAATAATTCATAATTACAAAGGACTTACACAAATTTCAGTCAGCCATGTACTGTTGAAGTAGTCGCAAATATGAGTACATTCTCCTCCACGGGCCACCTATAAAAGCAATAAAACAAAAGAAAC